>NC_143394.1:27099758-27404032 GCF_980474605.1 Leiobunum rupestre | reverse complement strand
GCTTCGAATATCGAGGTGGACTATGCTAGAAAGCTTCGAATATCGAAGAGGAATATGCTAGAAAGCTTCCAATATCGAAGAGGAATATGCTAGAAAGCTTCCAATATCGAAGAGGAATATGCTAGAAAGCTTCCAATATCGAAGAGGAATATGCTAGAAAGCTTCCAATATCGAAGAGGAATATGCTAGAAAGCTTCCAATATCGAAGAGGAATATGCTAGAAAGCTTCCAATATCGAAGAGGAATATGCTAGAAAGCTTCCAATATCGAAGAGGAATATGCTAGAAAGCTTCCAATATCGAAGAGGAATATGCTAGAAAGCTTCCAATATCGAAGAGGAATATGCTAGAAAGCTTCCAATATCGAAGAGGAATATGCTAGAAAGCTTCCAATATCGAAGAGGAATATGCTAGAAAGCTTCCAATATCGAAGAGGAATATGCTAGAAAGCTTCCAATATCGAAGAGGAATATGCTAGAAAGCTTCCAATATCGAAGAGGAATATGCTAGAAAGCTTCCAATATCGAAGAGGAATATGCTAGAAAGCTTCCAATATCGAAGAGGAATATGCTAGAAAGCTTCCAATATCGAAGAGGAATATGCTAGAAAGCTTCCAATATCGAAGAGGAATATGCTAGAAAGCTTCCAATATCGAAGAGGAATATGCTAGAAAGCTTCCAATATCGAAGAGGAATATGCTAGAAAGCTTCCATTATCGAAGAGGAATATGCTAGAAAGCTTCCAATATCGAAGAGGACTATGCTAGAAAGCTTCCAATATCGAAGAGGAATATGCTAGAAAGCTTCCAATATCGAAGAGGAATATGCTAGAAAGCTTCCAATATCGAAGAGGAATATGCTAGAAAGCTTCCAATATCGAAGAGGAATATGCTAGAAAGCTTCCAATATCGAAGAGGAATATGCTAGAAAGCTTCCAATATCGAAGAGGAATATGCTAGAAAGCTTCCAATATCGATAGAGGAATATGCTAGAAAGCTTCCAATATTGAAGAGGAATATGCTAGAAAGCTTCCAATATCGAAGAGGAATATGCTAGAAAGCTTCCAATATCGAAGAGGAATATGCTAGAAAGCTTCCAATATCGAAGAGGAATATGCTAGAAAGCTTCAAATATCGAAGAGGAATATGCTAGAAAGCTTCCAATATCGAAGAGGAATATGCTAGAAAGCTTCCAATATCGAAGAGGAATATGCTAGAAAGCTTCCAATATCGAAGAGGAATATGCTAGAAAGCTTCCAATATCGAAGAGGAATATGCTAGAAAGCTTCCAATATCGAAGAGGAATATGCTAGAAAGCTTCCAATATCGAAGAGGAATATGCTAGAAAGCTTCCAATATCGAAGAGGAATATGCTAGAAAGCTTCCAATATCGAAGAGGAATATGCTAGAAAGCTTCAAATATCGAAATATCTTCAAATATGTATTTCAGAGCCAAATTGTGTATTTGAAGTAGGGATGTTAATTTTCCGGAAAAATAAAATGCGGAAAATTTTCCAGAAAAGTTTCCGGAAAATTTTCCGCAAATCGGAAAAATAAAAATTGGAAACATAAATTACCTTTTAAGGGTTTTTAATGTTTTTAACTTTTTATCGATATAAAATGTCTAATATCAGTAAACATACTACAAACATTAATAGCGTTACATTGTTAATCAGTTTAAACTAGTCTAGAGGTTTAGTTTTACTTTCAGATTCGAAAAAATGAGGCGAAAATACCGCTTTATTTCCATTTGCAAACAATATATTAGACTAATCATGGAATGAAAATTGTTTTTATTTTTTTTTCGGAAAAATACGGAAAATTTTCCGGAAAAAACGCCTCGGTCATTTTCCCCGGAAAATTTTCCGACTTACAACACTAATTTGAAGCTTGTGCGAGTTGTCCGATAATAGCGTTTACAATTAGCCCCGTAAATGATTGGGGTTTTTACAGTGTCGAAAAGAAAGTTAGTTTTATACGGTTGTGTGTTAAGCGTGCATATGCCAGATAGTCGACGTTTTAAGATCCATCGCGCCATAATGGACAATGCGATCTGGTTTAATCGCTCTCTTTCCGAAGGTTAATTCCATTTTTGAGCGTCGCCCTCATTACACCAGCAGAGAGAGATGGAGTCGGCCTTTTTTGCCATTTTAAATTGGCGCTCCTTTCGTTTTTCAATGTTGTGTTTTTGCCGGTCTTGATTGGATTTTCAAGTATGGGTGGGTCCCCTATTGTTTCCCGCGTAACAAGCGGCCGTTGTGCTTTACCCCGATCCGTTTTCCTCGGGGCTAATTTAGCCAGTTACCACGTACGAGTGGGTTTGTTTTTCTCTCTCTCTCTGCGATATTAAGTAATAGCACCGGTTTTTGCGGCGATTGTTCGTGTCGGTGGCCTACCTTGAAAAACACTTCCTATTAAATCGTTATTTTTTGCAAGATTAATCATGGAAAAGTTCTTTGTTAAATAACTGTTTGTTTGGTTTAATAGTTGTTGGTAAAATAGGATTTTTCGTCCATTTTTAAATTTATTTTAAGTACGCAACTTTTAAAAAAGTGTTTAATACAAAGCTACGATAGTTTTTAACCCGGAATTCAGATGGTTTTTTAGTAAAAAGAAAAGCGTAAACAATTGGAATTAAAAGTAGATTTATTCTAGGTTTAGTAGAACCAAGTTGCCAACCGTTTTTACTCTTCCTCTGGGACTTTCTTTATAGGACCTGTATTGTACAGGAAGTTATTTGGCATCCTTTTGGGTTATATTTTGATTTGGGTACATTTGTTCGAATTTAATTCGTCCGAACGGTGGTACAAATGTCTGAATGCCGGAAAACAGGATCGTATGTCCGAAAACGTATTTCATTTGCCCGAAAAATTTATCACAACTTTTGTTGGTGATTTAGTAGTTCAATTTATGTTAACTTTACTGGCGAATTTCATTTGTTCGAATAATCGTTTGTCCGTTTTTTCAAACATAAGGAATTGGTTTTTTTTTGTAACATTAACGTGAACCTAACCTAACCTAACCTAAAATATCCACAACATTGGACGCAATTCCCACAAAAAACAGCAATAAGAAATACTAATTTAGCGACAGAATTCGGACAAGTGATGCTACCGATTCGGACGAATGAAACAAACAAGTTGTCCAATTCGAACAATTGAAACGTTTGTTATTTCGGCGGTTCGGACGAATGAAATTCGAACATTTGTTCCACCGTTCGGAACATATACCTACCCCGATATTTCGTGTCTGGTTTTCAAGGACAAATATTGACATATCCGACCGAAATTCTCCATTGAATGCTTTTAGATACTTATTATAATTTTGAATGCGACATCTCAAAAGTAAAGAATAGTAACCCGAATTTTTAGCAGATGGAAATTACGACCTTGAAAATGTATTGGTTTTTGGACCAATGTAATATTAAATTTCATATTGCGTTTCCGTTTAAAAACGGATTTCCTCCTAAAATAGCAACGACTCGATTTGAGTTGAAAAAAACTTGAATCGTTTAGCTTCACGATTGCGTAAACATGACTTCAAACGTTAAACGACTTCTTAATCACGACATTTTTTCACCCGAAGCTATGAACTCGAAATAATCGTCTAAACCACTAAAGCGTTTAAGAGCGGGTGGATTCGCTTGTTTAGCTTTCAGTCATTCCGGGGAAAAATATCGGTAATTGAATCAGTTCCACGGCTCTAAACGCGTATATTTCAAAGCTCTAAATACCCATATATTTAACCGGAGTCTTAAGAGAGACCTTCTAAAAGTTAAGTGGACCGTCTTTGTGTAAAAATAGAAATTTGAAATATAGGTAATTCGTTGTTTCTTTATTCGAACGTCAAAATAAACCCTTACGAAATGTCAGATAAGGCTTTCTTGCACTCGCTTCAAAACTAATGTAGTTTTAAAATGTTTGATTTGAAAAACAATTGGGACTAAAAAGTCGTTGTTGCTTTTGGTACTTTTTGATTTTAATATTTAATAAGATGAACCCTAATTTTAAAAATGTTTGCTAATTTTTTGCCATCGTCAAGTTTTAATAATTTTGCCTTAACAATTTAGAAATACATAAATAAGTGTTTCCATAAAATACAAAAAATTGAAGTATAAGATGGTGTTTTCTTGACATCACGAGCTCAAGTTTAACTTGTTTCTCGGCACGAGCGATTTTCACGCGGGCTTTTAAAATCCCAAGGTTTAAATGACGTTTTTGCGCTCGACACTACCTTTACCGTATGGGGTATAATCCTGCTTATTTACCTGCTTTTATACCCTAACATGGTGGCTTATTAAATGAGTGACGTAGAGATAAATTAAATTTGGAAAAATATATTCAGATTAGTTACCTAAAATGAGCTCAGTTTCTTTATTGAGAATTCCACTTACTACCAATTTTAACAAAATTCCAAGTTGCCGTACTTTCGACTCCGGTAGAGTTACATTGAGGGGGTGTAAATTTGGGTATCTCCCCTCCCCCTCTTCTGTACCATATTATTATTACTCGCCTGCCAAGGACGAGAACGTGGTTTAAATTCTTTTTTTTTGTATACGCGCGGCAGTTTTTTGGTCGTGATCGCTGGCTCGAGACTATCAGAAGCATCTATTTAACAGTCTTCGTCCGTCTTGGTCGGCGTGTTAATTCCCCGCATTCCTCGCGACTACTAGCCTAGTTTTGTCCGGTACATTTGCGTGCCGGCTATCGATAGGTAGTGATACGCGTTTTATTAAACGCGTTACTTCTTCCGGTATCATAATAGATGGCTGCTAAATATGTTTGTCCTTTTATAGTCGTATGTAGGGTGTGCGTTATTTGAGCCTGTGTTTGCTTAATTGTCTTCGCTCTCCCACCGGATTTTGGACTTAATTGTCATTCGAGTCATTTGATTTCGTGTTTACATTGGAAATAATGGCTTTCAGGATTTAAAACCCATTTTATTTTACGTAAGTTTCGTCTTTGGTTTTAAAATACGTTTTTCATTTTATTCGAACGTAAATACAATTTAAATTTTATCTTTCCGTTATGTTCAGTGCATCTCTGCTCTTTCAATTTTGGGGTTTATATTTCAGTTTGCATATCGAATGATTTCCGAAACTTTTAATGATTTGTGGTGGTTTTCTCTGCGACGAGTTCTCAGATAACCGAATAATGTAGAAACGCGACCTTTATAATGTAAAATCATTAAAAAATAATTAAATATCCTACATCTGAGGAATCAAATATCCGATTTTCAAAAGAGTGGAAATTTAAGGATATTGGGTATCAGACTTTCAATTGTATTAAATCTGAGGATATCAGATAGTATACTTTTAACAATCCGAAAACTGACGATACCAACTATCCGAATTTCGACGTTCGGAAATCTGAGGATATCGGATAGACCTTTAGCAATCCGAAAACTGACGATATCAGCTATCCGAATTTCGACGTTTGGAAATCTAAGGATATCAGATATTAGACTTATACCAATCCCAAATTTGAAGATATCAGCTCTCCTAATTTCGACGTTTGGAAATCTAAGGATATCAGATATTAGATCCAAAACCTGACGATATCAGCTCCGAATTTCGACGTTCAAAAATCTGAGGATATGAGATATTAGACTTAACAATCCAAAACCTGACGATATCAACTATCCGATTGTCAACATTCGGAAATCTGAGGAGATGGGAAAATCGATTTTCGAAAATTAGGAATCCTATTGTTGTTTTCCCCCCCATACGTATATTTTTATTGCTAGACGAAATATAACATAAGCTTTACGATAATAACTTAAAATATAAATTGAATTGAAACTATGGAAGATAATTCTGGCGAATTTACCCGTAACTACTGCGTATAGGAAAACAAATCACGAAAGGCCTAATAATTCCTTGAAAGAGTATTAGGTCTATCTATACCGAGCGTAAATATATACTACACAATATTTGAAAATATCGAATCCAATAGTTCGGGGATTTAAAGGGGAACGGCCAAGCTTTTCCTAATATGGCCTTATTTCCGGATGAAAAGATTAACAAGACGTTCAATATACTAACACGTACCTTTTTTTTGTCTTGAAAAAATAGCTTTTGGCCCAAAAAGATGAAACGAAAAATAACGCCAGGTGTTTGGGTTTTAATTTTCGCCGCCATCTTAGGGGCTGATGCCAGCGCCCCTAACCCCGTATGAGCGATTTTCGAACTATCCTAACTTTTAAATCGCGCAATTTAGGCTTAGGTCTATTATAACTGGAACGCGCCGCGCGTGCAAAACCTATTTTTTGCGTCTTCAGCAGCGCGCGCTTTTACGTTGTTTTTCCGTCTCACCGACTTCTCACCAGGTGTCGTGGCGGACGCGCGCTTTTCAATTTCCCGAAATTTCTTAATTTTATTAAAAATTAACCACTCAATATATTTTGATGCGGTTTTCGCCATAAATTTTAGTTTTTAATGGGCTATAGGGCTATCCAACTGGTTAAAGCTTGACCGTTCCCCTTTAAGTTCAGACTAAAGTTATTTCGGAGCAGACCAGACAAAATCGACGTTCTTTCTTCACGGTTGGGCAAACACATGCGAAATATCATTAAACATCCTCGACGTGATGTCATCGTCTCTATAGTGGAAGCCTAGTTTTATCCCACTTGTTCCCACGGTGGTCGCCATTTCGTCCAAATTACTCTCTAAAAACATCTCGTATCCTTCAAAAGTTCTCGAAGAAACGGCTCAGATAGTATATCTCGTCGGTATTTTTACTTCTTGAATCGCGCCAAAATAACCCTTTGATTAAAATTCCTTTTCTAGAATAAATAAAATTTAACGACGAGTCTTCCCTTCCTGATTGCGATACTTCCAGTAGAAGAAAACAAAATAGAGATGCACTCTGACTTTCCTGGTGTATGAAAGCCAGGGGATATTATGTACCGTAAACGGGTGTAACTTAGCGTATATGATATGGTGGGTGGAGTCTGAGCGTCGCCGAGTTGATGCTTAGCTTCGGAAATGACGCGTCGAAGGGGAATGGCTGTTATTATTTTCTTTGCACGAAGAAGATCTCATTAAGGGCTGCCTTTTTTCGGCCCAGCCTGGCATCTCATCAAAGTAAAACGCCGAAAAAGCCATAAAGGTCACATCCCATAACCATAATCATCCCCGGATCTTTTCCCTTTTCTCCCCCCCCCCCTCCGACCGGACCTGCCTTGAACGGTACTGTATAGGCCGCTGGAATGAACCCTGCCGAAATTCATTCGTTGCCGGATATATGTTATTGCGTTATCATATGTTAATTAGTTATTTTGTGGTTGTGCGTGTTTTGTATTATATTCCTTATTTGCTTAATTGACTATTTGATTTTTGAGGTGTGGGTGTTTAATTATATATTCGGGTTTTAATCACTTTCATTAAGAATGTATTTTTATAGCTTTAAATACCTCGGTTTTAGTCGGGAGCGCCCTTGGTTTCGTGACCTCTGTTTTAGTCGGGAGCGCCCTCGGTTTCGTGACCTCTGTTTTAGTCGGGAGCGCCCTCGGTTTCGTGACCTCTGTTTTAGTCGGGAGCGCCCTCAGTTTCGTGACCTCTGTTTTAGTCGGGAGCGCCCTCGGTTTCGTGACCTCTGTTTTAGTCGGGAGCGCCCTCGGTTTCGTGACCTCTGTTCTAGTCGGGAGCGCCCTCGGTTTCGTGACCTCTGTTTTAGTCGGGAGCGCCCTCGGTTTCGTGACCTCTGTTTTAGTCGGGAGCGCCCTCGGTTTCGTGACCTCTGTTTTAGTCGGGAGCGCCCTCGGTTTCGTGACCTCTGTTTTAGTCGGGAGCGCCCTCGGTTTCGTTACCTCTGTTTTAGTCGGGAGCGCCCTCGGTTTCGTTACCTCTGTTTTAGTCGGGAGCGCCCTCGGTTTCGTTACCTCTGTTTTAGTCGGGAGCGCCCTCGGTTTCGTTACCTCTGTTTTAGTCGGGAGCGCCCTCGGTTTCGTTACCTCTGTTTTAGTCGGGAGCGCCCTCGGTTTCGTCTGTTACATTGAGTAGGTTAACAAATTCTATACATCGTATAATATCATTGTTTTGTGATACGAGGCGAAGTGGGCGTACTTAGCGTTTTTTTTTGGTGTCGATTTGGAAACTTTATAGTTTTTATTATTTTTTCGTGGGTGGGCATATTACTTTTCAAACTCTATTTTCGTGGCGTGCCCACCTCCCTCCATCCACTTTAACACGGGGCTCGGGTTTCAATCGCGTTGAACTTGGAAGAGAGGCCTGCCGGGTGGCGCCGCACCCCTCCCCCGCCTCGCTGGTGGTTCTGGCGAAAATACTTCTTCGCTTCGCTTCTTCACCTTAAAGGCGTCAATCCTCGTTGTTAGGTATTATGCGCCCTCTCGTGGCGCCGAGCTTTCCTTTCCGGTCGCCAGGTCGCGCCCTTTTGGACACACCCACTCCGGTGCCGTCGCGCGCTCTCTTTAAAATGGGCGCGAAAATGCCTGTTTTCTCTCATCTCTTTCGACACGACGCGCTCCGGTGCTCCCGCGGGGTGGCGCTGTTGTACCACCCTTTCCCCCCCATGCGCCCCATTCTTTGTTGTCTTGTTTCTCTCTTTTATTCTCTTATTCCGATATTGCGTCCTTTCGAGATTTCTTTACACTCTTGTCCTCTGGCGAGCTGGGCGGCGAGGCGCGCGCTTGTCATTGGTTACTAAGTAGCACGTGTCCGAATTCGGAACGCACCGGGGCGCCCTCGGCGCGGATAATCCCCAATGCAGGCTTGTCCCCGGTTTGACAATCCAAGCGGGACTCCTCTTTAGTAAATAGGGACCCGCGGTGAAAGATGAGCTTGAAGGAGTTTCGACGCATTCCGGCCGAGGCTTAGCGTTTCTCTTATTGAAAAAAAGGCGGGCGCGAAAAAAGTAATTGCGCGTTTTTCCAGATCGTTGAATTTCATTTGTTTTGTCGCGATTTCTTGCCAGACTCGTAGAATTCTTTATTTTATTTCTATCTCTGTCTTCGCGTCACCGACTTCGCAGCCCTCCACCCTTTTTGTTTATATTCTTCTGAATATTTAAATGCTGATGTGTTGGAACTTTTTTCCCGTCTTGCATTTCGGGGCCGACGTAGAAATCGTTACGCCGAGTTATAGACTCTTTTACGTTCAGTGTCTTTTCTCTCATTCGATCCTTTTTGGGGAGAGCTTGTTTTATGAAGCTGTCACAACCTCCGAAGTCGCTCTTTCGGGTTTTTTTTCCTAGTTCTATACTCCTTATATTTCCAGCAGACTTTATTTTTTACTTTTAGTTCGGGTTTCTTAGGCCTTGGGTTACTCCTTTGTTTTTACGTATTTTTTACTTTATTTTTTGAATCTTGTAATGCTATTGCCGATGTTCCGCGTTCTTGCCGAGGTGTATGGTCTAGAATTTGTTTTTACTTGGGTGTACTTTTTTTATCCGCTTGGATTAGAGGTATTTTTCGGAGATTTTCATCTATGAACCGCGCCTCTTTTAAAACTAATCCTTTTCTATGGGGAAAATAAAAAGCTGGATGATATGGTTATCGCGATTTGGGGCGGTTGAATTATGACAAGTAGGAATGTTATGGCCAACGCGTTGTGATTTAGAAACTTAAAAAATACTTTGTAGATTTGCTCTTCTAACTTCGTTACATTTTAAGATTGTGACTCGTATTGATAAAGAATTTTGGCAGAGTTGGCAATGCAAACGTTTTTGTCGGCCAAGTTTTGAAGCACGGTAGATTGTAAGTCCTAATACTTAAATCTACGAATTTTCGTACACATTCTTAAAATTTAATAAAAATATTAATCCCCCCCTTAATCAATGTAAATTTACATATTTTGTAGAAGTAGTATTTTTGTAAGAATTGCTAATAATTTTTTCCGTGAGAAAAATCTTAAAGTGTTGGTTGCACGAAATTTTAGCTATGGCTAATTAATCATTCATTAGAAAGAGCAAACATTTTATAGCAAGTACAGAAAATTTCATCAAAATCGGTTAAGTGGTCTTTGAATTATTATAAAAAGAAGTCGAAATGGTGGAAATCGAGTTTTTCGGCGAATTTCCAGACTTTCTCGGCACCCATGACGTCAGAAAATGCGAAGCGTATCATTGGCTAATTGTCTGTAATACATTTCTTTACATCTGGGATTAAAAGCGGGTTGATTTAACACCCAGGAAAAAGTCCTACGCGGTAGTAATTGAAATAGGCATACACAAGCCTACGTAGTAGAAAAACGATATGAAACCGAAGGCTCCTTGGAAATTCATCTTAAAACGTCGGGTGGCGCGCGCGTAAAATAAATATTTTTTATTTCGACAATAAGCCTAATATTATGATTAAAAACCTCTGGTTTGAAAACTTCTACAAGTAAACAGAATCTCTCCACTTCAGTTCCTTCTATTTTAGGAATAAAACGGTCTATTTTGAATTTTTTTGGGGGAATTAGCTTACTGCAAGAGCTTGAGACGGTTTGAGATCAACGCTAATAATCGTCTAGAGTTTAAATTCGTCTCAACTTACAGGTAGAGGATCCGAAGTACTTATTGCCCGATTGTGTTCAAAGTCGGGCGTAATGTAGACCTATAGGAGATATGAAATTTCCCAAAAGGAGACGTTGCACTACCCATTCGATTTGCAATGGCAACCGAAAATGTCTTTGATCACTTAAAACAAAAAAATATTCTTTAAAAAAGCATCTATAAATTTGAAAATCACGAAATCAGGTAATTTGGACCACAAGATTTTTCCTTATTTTACTTAAAGGTTGTTACAATTTTACCTAAATGTGGTCCAAATTACCTGATTTCGTGATTTTCAAATTTTTAAATGCTTTTTTAAAGGATAATTTTTTGTTTTAAGTGATCAAAATATTTTCGGTTGCCATGGCAAATCGAATGGGTCTCCATTTGTGAAATTTCATATCTCATATACGTCTACATTACGGCCGACTTTGAACAAAATCGGCAATAAACACCTCGGGATACCCTCCTTGTTAGTCATTCTCGCTAAGCCTAAATAAATACATTATTGTTATATCTAATTAGGTCCATAATTTTAACCTATATAATTTCAAAGAAGGAAGGTCACCAATAATTTCATTACGGTGTTAAAAATTCTCTTAAGCCACGCGCTGTTCGAAATAACAGTATAAACTCTTATTTGAATTTGAACCATATCTATACACATTACCATCATCTTGATTGATATGGTGTATTTTTGTACCAGTAAACGTCGTGGCGAGCGCGTAAATGCGAAAAAATCGCCGCCCGATAAGAATCGAAAATTGCGAGCACGTCTTTAGCCCACTTTCTCAATATCTTTCCAAAGAATTTAGACCCCAGGAATGGAAAGAAAAACCGTTAATGTCTCAGTTTCGAGTTGACGGGAGAGCTTCCGGCTAGGCGAATCAATAGAACCGGAAATAAGCCTGTCAACCTAGGTATGCCTTTGGAGGCTAGGGACAAGCAAATTATACTAGGTGGAGCTGCAGTTTCCATTCCTGGGGTCTAAATTCTTTGATCTTTCTTTCGGTATCTTCCAATTTTGCAACTTCGGAAGAAGAGAACTTCTTTGAATCATTTCCAGTTTCTCGGCAGCTGTCTTTGCCGCGTTTTGTAAGATCTCAAATGAATCGGGAAGAATTTCGTACCATAATAGCGACTACCTAAATTCGGTATCTTCAAATCGAGGCACGCGGCTAAAACGGGGCTAAAACGGACAAGATGCAAATATAAGATGTTTCCCAGAATTTGGGTTTCTGCCAACCCCCCCGTAATCTTAATTGCTCCCTATTAATGGAGTGGATCTCTTCCGCCTCTTCTGTTTCGCTAAATTAATTACCTTCCATTTAATTTTCCCCCTTTTGTCTTTGATGCGAGCCGAAGACGAGGTAGGGCACCATGAGACATTTGGGTGACATAACCTGAATTATTTATTTAAATGTGGGTTGATTTTTTGAATATAGATTGTTACGAACCCGATACGGATCGCTTATGGAACAATGGGTGAAATTATCGTCGCAGATTTATTCCGTAATTAAAAAGGTCATTCGAATTATAATAAGGGTCATATCTATAAAGTATGAATTATTTAATATTTTTTTCTTCAATATTTGACTTCAAATTATAGATTTGTATTAAATATACGCGAGTAGGAACAGGTTTCGGTTTTTAGGTCGCGTATTTTTATTTAAAATATCTTAAGTATAACTTTGCAATGAATAAATTTTACATCTGACTTCGTGGGAAAAGCTTTGGAACTTATCAATTTGCTGGGTTTCGTCTAATAAGTACAGCCAAGAATGCATTCAAGTATCTACGAATAAGGGAATGCGGGGATTTTAAACGTTACTCTAGCATACTTTGTACCATATTCTTTTAGGTACTTGAATTTATTCTTGGTACAACTAAAAAATAATAAACGTAATGTTAAGTTAAAAGGAACCACTTATGGACTGCATTAATTATTCACTCGAAGATCTATTTGTTCCGAGTTTCGCGTTTTTTGTTCGCTCGAAGACCTATCGGTACGAGCTATTAGTAAGTTTTTAAATTTCTTCAAATTTATTTAGGGCTTAGCTTTATTATCCCTTTTCATTATGGACTTATCTACTTATTCGCCAATTTTATCATCCTCTACAAAATAATAAAGTCAACCGAAACTTACTAATTATTGGGGTCAGACTGTCCTAACTGCCAATTTCCGTATTTCAAAAAATGTGCGTATGATTTTACGAGTTTTGATAAACATTACTACATTCGCGTGTTTTGACAAAAAATAGTTCACATTTTTAGATTTAAAATATTTCGTGGAATGTTTGGCATTCCTATAGTTCTTATTCGAAAAATATTTTTATTATATATTGTTAAAGGCAATGTTAAAACCCTTTTAAAAAATAGGTTCAGCTATATATTATTCGAAAAATCTTTTAATTTAAGTAAATTTATTTATTTTGCCTCTTTAAATATTAATACACGTGTATAAAAATTTTGTAAGAAAATGTAACTAGTATGTAACTTTGAATTGTCTATTTAAAACAGTTTCACTTGTTCTATCCTTACGCTAACAAATTAGAAGATTATTAAAAAGATATACGATTTATTACGTAAGTTAGAAAAACGTTTTATTACATAATTAAAATATTCAATTATCTAATAATTTAATTACTCCGAAAATTTTTAACACCTTAAAATTATTAAGTAATTTCAATATTTTAATTTTATATTATATATTTTAATTTCATGATGTGTGAACATTGCAGGGCTCCCCGCAGGTCCCGAAAACACCTAAAAGTCCCTATTTTTCGTAAAATCTTGATTTGATACCCTATTTTATTGTAATTCAGGGAAACCACCTCAGGCTTAAAATATTTGTATGCTCAAGGATTTTACTAAATAGTCAAAGCTGAGATTAAGTCGGTTTTTGTGATAGAAAATTTTAAGAAAATATAAATAACAAGTTCTCATTTGGTTTTACATTGATCACTATTTTCCCCTATTTTTATCGCGAAAAGTACCTTTTTATTTTTTCTTCAGATATCGATGGGAGCCCTGACATTGTCTAAACTTTGCAAGTAGTCTCAGGTGGTTTTACTGGTCCAATTTTCGATGGCCCGTTCATAATCTAACTAGTGTATAAAAGGGCTACTTTAAAACAAGGTTATAGATATAAATACAGATTATGAGATGGTACGGTTTTGTACGTGGCACGTACGCTTTTCCTGGTGTCAAGAATGATTTCTGTATTTTGTGGGCCGCCGAAATATACATTATACGGGGCGCCGCCGATCTTTTCTCGGCGCGCCGCTATTATTTTTGATCGAAGTTGGCCAACGATGAATAATATTCTTTCTAACGAGATGTTCGGTTTTCCCAACGTGTTCATAGTTTTAATTAGAACATAGCGCCGATTTGATTTGGGTCGGCGGCGGCGTTTCGCGAAAATCACCCGGCGGCAGCGCGCCACGCCGAGTTTTCCAAAATCCTTGGCGGCGTTGAATTTTTTCGGCGGCGGCAGTGTGAAAGATTATCCCCAAAAAAAGTTTACGAAGGAAAAAAAAATAGTTACATGAAAATGTCAATAACAATTCAGCGGCGGGATCAAAATATATCGGCGGCGGCGTTGGATTGGTGGTGATAGACTTTAGTTTTAATAACTCAAGTCTCAATCTTTATTTGTAAGGTCTGGAAACAGTAGCACTGAAAACTTCTTATAAAATAGTGTTGTTAATTTTCCGGGAAAATAAAATGCGGAAAATTTTCCGCAAATCGGAAAAATAAATTGAAACATAAATTACTTTTTAAGGGTTTTTAATGTTTTCAACTTAATGTCAAATATCGGTAAACATACTACAAAACGTTAATACTGTTACATTGTTAATCAGTTTAAACTAGTCTAGAGGTTTAGTTTTACCTTTAGATTCGAAAAAATTTGTTGAAAATGCCGCTTCAGTTAATTTGCAAACAATATGAGACAAATCGTGGAATGAAAACTTTTTTATTTTTTTCGGAAAAATACGGAAAATTTTCCGGAAAAAAGCCTCGATCATTTTCCGGAAAATTTTCCGACTTACAACACTAGAATCAATAAAGAATGCACACGTTAATTTCTAGTGCTTTTGTTAATTATTTTAATTTTTTTATATTCAAAAACTAATATTTAATGCTTACGCCGAAACAAAATTGTCGGCGCGCCGCCGCCAAGCGCTTTAAAAATAGGTTGCGCCACCGCTGTCCATTTTTCATCGGCGTCGAACTAATAGAGAAACTGGAATTCGAAAAAGTGTCTCGGAATCGCCCGATTTCAAAACAATATTGGCCCTCACTCCTGACGACCTCTATACTGTAAATAAGGACCGCGTATTGAATATTAAATAATTTCGGGCAAACTTTACCCCTCCGCCCCGTCCTTGTCTACGCTGTCAGATGACCGAGTGGGTGATATGGTTAATGTATAACGTTACGAGTGGAAAGCTAATACATTTTCACCTGCGCGTGCCGCCTCACGTCGAAGGGGAAATAAATCATCTTTACCTTGTTACGCCGACTTACTTCCCGCCCCCACACGTATTGACGTCCCCCCCCCCTGCTGGCTAGTTACTTCCCGCCCCCCCGGGTTGCCTCCCCCTCTTACTTGTAGATGGATGTTGGTTGGAATAAGATTTTTCGCCTTTTCTCTAAAGATTAATGTAAATTCGATACTCAAATGGGTATAGGGCTTTCACGCGATCTCAAAATCTTTAGCGTGAAAGGTTAGTTATTGGGGCTGTAAATATTTTTATATATCACAGGACAAGGCTTTGTTTCGAGTGACCACGAATGTGCGTGTAATTCTGGATAAGAAACTGGTCGAAATTCTCATCCTTGGACTTCCTCCGATTTGTCTGCTAAAATTAAACGCATTTTCTTAAGGTCTTGAGTATGCAAATGACCTTGGCGTTAAGCCTTGGGAAACACTTATAATACTGAAACTCTCTTTTCGCGGTTGGAATTTGTTTTTGCTATTTTACCCACATACCACCGATTGCTCCAACTGAAAAGTTAAATACGACCAAGAGTTTTCATATAAATTCTATGGTAGGTAACAATCTAGAATTTTTGAATTTTTTTGGGTAAATATTTAACACCAAATTTTAAACTGGCAACCTCGAGGGTGGTTTGGTTTTTTAATTTTTTACAAACATTTAAAAAAAATATTTAATTATAATATAATATAATATAATATTTCATTTTAATGGGTTTTATTGATTTTAGTTTATAAATTGCCTTTTTCTTGACAAATTGATTAATAATTCGCACACAGCGTTAATATAAGGTGAAATGTATTTAAATACATTAAATTTAATTACTACTTGTAATTTGTTTGCTTTGAATTATGGGTGGCATTGCTAGATAATCTGTTGTACATTTTCATAAATACATTGATTAAAGAAGGGATTTGAATAGCCTATTATACTTAAAATTGATTTAAATGGGACAACCCTGGGCAATCTCAAAATTGTATTTTGTTGATTAATTTACCGAGTTGATATAATCATTGGCGTTACATTCCCGAAGCCAAAAACGCGAGGTAATGTTTAGAGAAAAAAATCAATATTGAATTACAGGATTTAATTCGTGAACCGTTCGTTACGAGATTCGTTTAATCCCGATAGTGTTTTCTGTGTACACTAGGGCAAAGGCCGTAACGCGTGCGGTCTATACATCGTACGTGTCCGTGTAGTACGAAGAAAAGTTATTGGTTCTGAATAAACGCTTCCCCACGCAACGATCCATTTTGGATAAAGTGACTCCCCATTGTAAAGCTTTGCCTGCCTATGAAAGCGTAAGGCGTAACGCTGATCAACATAACACCCATTCTCGGGCGAACATTTTAGCGATTGCTTTGTTTCCAACTAGGTCCTAGTACAATAAAATTCAGGCACGATTTTTAAAATGAGGGGAGGTGTTCTTTTAATGTTATACTGACCCTCTTTGGAATGCGCCGGTATAAATTCGACTGCGTTTATCCGGTGAAGATTCGAGAAATAATTTATACAGTCTTAAGTGATCCTGTAACATAAACATTTTCGTATGCTTCGGAAATGGTCCTACGAAATCCTATAACTCCATTTTTTATCCAATATATTATATATTTCTTGAATATTGCTGAGGCTGTTGATAAATGTTTTGAAGAATGTTTCTTGTTGTATAATCTTTTATTTTATTTGGAAAGGTCTGGCTCTCCAGAGAATTGTTATTCCTGAAAACACGTGTCTAAACGTACAATGGTTCCCAATTTTCATTAGACGAAAATTGTCTAGCAACGTCAAGTATTTTGTTAAATCTTAATTTAATGGAAAAGTCGGGAAATGGGAAAATGGGTCTAATAGCCAGATTAAAATAGTAAAATTTTTAAGAATTTAATTGTGGTTACAAATGGATTTTTTTTATTATCGGTGAAAAATGGTGTAAAATTTTGGGTTGGAAAGTCAGCGGAAAAAATCAGAAAATTTTAAGAACTACTAAATTTAATTTTGGTTGCGAAATGGAAAATGTTTACTAAAATATAAATTAAAAATTGCCAAATTTTGGCTGAAATATATGTCAGTGAAGAGCTTGAAGCTTAAAAACTGTGGCAGCAATTAATACGTTAAGTCGTTTCTTAGAAAACAGGTCTATTTCAATGTATTAACCCAGGAATACGGATTCCTGCCCTATAAATCGTGATTCAGATCTATTAAATTCTGACCTTAATTATTATTATTATTATTATTATTATTATTATTATTAGGGATGTTAATTTTCCGGAAAAATAAAATGCGGAAAATTTTCCAGAAAAGTTTCCGGAAAATTTTCCGAATTGCGAAAAATTTTCCGCAAATCGGAAAAATAAAAATTTGAAACATAAATTACCTTTTAAGGGTTTTTAATGTTTTTAACTTTTTATCGATATAAAATGTCTAATATCAGTAAACATACTACAAAACATTAATAGCGTTACATTGTTAATCAGTTTAAACTAGTCTAGAGGTTT
The DNA here is from genome assembly GCF_980474605.1 of Leiobunum rupestre. Taxonomy (NCBI): domain Eukaryota; kingdom Metazoa; phylum Arthropoda; class Arachnida; order Opiliones; family Sclerosomatidae; genus Leiobunum; species Leiobunum rupestre. The sequence continues at coordinate 27,386,548 of NC_143394.1, read as the reverse complement.
AGTTTTACTTTAAGATTCGAAAAAATGAGGCGAAAATACCGCTTTATTTCAATTTGCAAACAATATATTAGACTAATCATGGAATGAAAACTTTTATTTTTTTCGAAAAAATACGGAAAATTTTCCGGAAAAAGGCCTCGGTCATTTTCCGGAAAATTTTCCGAGCGGGAAATTTTCCGACTTACAACACTAATTATTATTATTATTAATATTATTATCACGTTTTGAATTTTTTAAACTACTCTCAATATTTAAAAAAATAATTATCTACTCAAGCAGTTTGAGACCCACTGTGTAAAAAATATTCGAATTAGTTTAAATATAACGTATAAATTCGTTTACCGATAGATGGCGTTAGGGTTTCCCCAATAGGAAACAACGTTAGACGTCACCTTGGAAACCTCCGTGTGGTAAATCTCCTTCCAGTCTTTCAACGGCCTTAAAAAAAAATCGGTGTAGGCAAGCTAACTTAACAGCGCGTGAAGAAAGCTATCTTTCATTATTTTTCTTCCACCAGAGTCCGCCACTATCCCTCCTATTCTTTTCCGTGTTCAATCTCACTTTTAACCTTTTTAGGTTATTTGGTGATGTCCCCTTTCCTCCTCCCCAGTAAAAACCCGAGATCGAAGGTTATTAGGGAGAAGAGCAAATCTTTGGGAAATAACTCGCGCGCGCTCTCTGGCTGTTCAATTTTCTTCTAACCCTTTATCAAAACCTTAAAAAAAAACCTCGAAGATTTTATTTCCGCGATGTTATTTTTCCTCGCCCGTCTATAGTTTAAAACCGGAAAATATAAAGGTTTTAGACAGTTTTCAAACGCTAAGCATTCACCGTAAAATTAAGTGAATTTTTTATCTTTTGTAGTTCTCGTTTTATTTTGTTCTTTTTGAATGCTTACGATTATTAGAGGCATCCTTTTCAAACAGGTCCGTTTACTTATCAAATTGCGAGACGCTCATGAGGTTAAACGCGTGACGTTTATAGATAAAGACAGTGCTACGTTTGAAGACGTTTTGTCGAGGTAATTTGTGACTGTGCTGTTAAGGAATTTCTCATTTAAACCGTCTAATAACTGCTATTTGCGTTTTGAACATTTAGTTAATTTTCACAACTCCATGCGTATACAAATAAAGCAATTTAGCTACGCGTTACTAAGTTGTCATAATCTAAAAAAATAATAAGCTATTAAGACATTATGGAATCTTTAAGGCTATATAATTTACATGTATATAGTAAAAACCATTTTGCACAGGGTGTACGAATAATACGGATACCAATTGTCTCGTCTGATCTTTTTTTTGACAATTGTCGAGTCTGATCGGTTTTTTTGACAATTGTCGAGTCTGATCGGTTTTTTTGACAATTGTCGAGTCTGATCGGTTTTTTTGACAATTGTCGAGTCTGATCGGTTTTTTTGACAATTGTCGAGTCTGATCGGTTTTTTGACAATTGTCGAGTCTGATCGGTTTTTTGACAATTGTCGAGTCTGATCGGTTTTTTTGACAATTGTCGAGTCTGATCTTTTTTATTGACAATTGTCGAGTCTGATCTTTTTTATTGACAATTGTCTCGTCTGATCGTTTTTTTTGACAATTGTCGAGTCTGATCGGTTTTTTTGACAATTGTCGAGTCTGATCGGTTTTTTTGACAATTGTCGAGTCTGATCGTTTTTTTTTGACAATTGTCGAGTCTGATCGTTTTTTTTGACAATTGTCGAGTCTGATCGTTTTTTTTGACAATTGTCGAGTCTGATCGTTTTTTTTTTGACAATTGTCGAGTCTGATCGTTTTTTTTTGACAATTGTCGAGTCTGATCGTTTTTTTTTGACAATTGTCGAGTCTGATCGTTTTTTTTGACAATTGTCGAGTCTGATCGTTTTTTTTGACAATTGTCGAGTCTGATCGTTTTTTTTGACAATTGAAAAGTCTGATCGTTTTTTTTTGATAATTGTCGAGTCTGATCGTTTTTTTTTGACAATTGTCGAGTCTGATCGTTTTTTTTTGACAATTGTCGAGTCTGATCGTTTTTTTTTGACAATTGTCGAGTCTGATCGTTTTTTTTGACAATTGTCGAGTCTGATCGTTTTTTTTTGACAATTGTCGAGTCTGATCGTTTTTTTTGACAATTGTCGAGTCTGATCGTTTTTTTTGACAATTGTCGAGTCTGATCGTTTTTTTTGACAATTGTCGAGTCTGATCGTTTTTTTTTGATAATTGTCGAGTCTGATCGTTTTTTTTGACAATTGTCGAGTCTGATCGTTTTTTTTGACAATTGTCGAGTCTGATCGGTTTTTTTGACAATTGTCGAGTCTGATCGGTTTTTTTGACAATTGTCGAGTCTGATCGGTTTTTTTGACAATTGTCGAGTCTGATCGGTTTTTTTGACAATTGTCGAGTCTGATCGGTTTTTTTGACAATTGTCGAGTCTGATCGGTTTTTTTGACAATTGTCGAGTCTGATCGGTTTTTTTGACAATTGTCGAGTCTGATCGGTTTTTTTGACAATTGTCGAGTCTGATCGGTTTTTTTGACAATTGTCGAGTCTGATCGGTTTTTTTGACAATTGTCGAGTCTGATCGGTTTTTTTGACAATTGTCGAGTCTGATCGGTTTTTTTGACAATTGTCGAGTCTGATCGGTTTTTTTTGTGACAATTGTCGAGTCTGATCGTTTTTTTTGTGACAATTGTCGAGTCTGATCGTTTTTTTTGTGACAATTGTCGAGTCTGATCGTTTTTTTTGTGACAATTGTCGAGTCTGATCGTTTTTTTGTGTGACAATTGTCGAGTCTGATCGTTTTTTTGTGTGACAATTGTCGAGTCTGATCGTTTTTTTGTGTGACAATTGTCGAGTCTGATCGTTTTTTTTGTGACAATTGTCGAGTCTGATCGTTTTTTTTTGTGACAATTGTCGAGTCTGATCTTTTTTTTGACAAATATTTGAAAAAATCGTCTATATAGACTTTGAGCTGTTTCAGTTGAATAAATTTTAAAACCCTGTATGTACGATAAAATGCGGGTTTGTATATATCATTAAAAATACTCGTTTCTGGAACCATTTAATTAATTTTAATTGAGATTGATATTATCACGGTCACCCAATAACGGAGACACGTAATGAAATACAAGGGCTTGTTCATATTTATGAACCAGAAACGGGGGGGGGGGGGGGGGTGCTCGTTTAAACTGCATCGATTTAGCATCGATCGATCGACGTTATTTTTTTCTATTAAATTGGTTTTTGCTTCATACTGACTGCTAATGGCATATTTTGTAGCCTATGACAGCGTGGTCCATTAGGTTTTTGCCGATTTTGTTTTCCTTGATGTATGCGCCCAAGTTTTTCGCGAAGGCGAAGGCGGGGGGAGGTTGTATTGTCAACAGTTCAGAATGTCGGACGTCACGTATGTTTGAGAAAGTCGCGGCAAAAATTGAGTGGACTTGTCTTTTGCTAGATTTCCACGAATGAGCGACGTATATACGTTACTACAGTACGTGCATGCTATTCCTGATGAGTTTTGACTGGTTTCCGTGTGTGACAGTCGATTTTTGTTTCGAGGGCATTTTTGGATCCTAATGGCTTGGTAGGGACATGCCGGACTTGGCGCGTTTGTTTAGAAAGAATATCCGGATTATAATAAAAAATATTTGATTTGTAAAAAAAATTAAATTTGATTTGTAAAAAAAATTAAATTTGATTTGTAAAAAAAATTAAATTTGATTTGTAAAAAAAATTGAATTTGATTTGTAAAAAAAATTGAATTTGATTTGTAAAAAAAAATTAAATTTGATTCGTAAAAAAAATTTGATTTGTAAAAAAAATTAAATTTGATTTGAAAATATTTAATTTTTGTTCCACGGTAAAATTATTTAAAATTTGTAAATATTTTAAAAATAACTGCTACTTCATGGAGTTTTTTTAAAACATAATCATTTAAAATTTGGGTGCTTTCGGACCGCGGTCCTTCGTCAGCCAAGCGTCGAATAATACTTGCTTGGTTTGGCGCTTGTTGCAGCTTACTTCCAGGGGATATTAGGCCACACTTTGAAGCTCTCTGGCGCTCTTTTAACTCATCGTAGGAAAAGGTTAAAAAAACCAGGCATACTTCTCAACTCACATCTACAACTCCTTAAAATTTTTGCATAACCTTTTAAAACACCCTGTATAGGGTACCTCGTATTGGCACCTTCTCAAAAATGCGATACGCAATTTATTCTTTTTAGAGTTACATTTACGATAGTGTATTAAATTGAAATTTTGATAAAATGCCAAGTTTTTTTGGGGGGGGGGGGTATTTTATTGTACTATTTGTTCTCTCTAGTGTTGTTAATTTTCCGAAAAAATAAAATGCGGAAAATTTTCCGCAAATCGAAAAAATAAAAATTGAAACAAATTAATTTTTAAAGGTTTTAAATGTGTTTAACTTTTTATCGATATAAAATGTCTAATATCAGTAAACATACTAATAGTGTTACATTTTTAATCAGTTTCAACTAGTCTAGAGGTTTAGTTTTACTTTTAAATTCGAAAAATGAGGCGAAAATACCGCTTTATTTAAATTTGCAAACAATATATTAGACTAATCATGGAATGAAAACTTTGGTATTTTTTTCGGAAAAATACGGAAAATTTCCGGAAAAAAGGCCTCGGTCATTTTCCGACTTACAACACTAGTTCTCTCGTTATAGATGGTAATCGAACCGAAAACATTATAAACATATGAAAAATTTAGACTGACATGTTTTGCTACGAGCCGGTTCTTATTATTATTTGTGATTATTCAAAACACGGCGCATCGATTTCTTGGATTACATTTTTTCCGAAGTATCCTTTTTAGTATTTCAAGTTCCTTCTGTTATGAGAAATTTTTGTTTTAGACTTCTGGTTTTTAGGGTCGTTACGTATATAATGTTGTTGCGTGTGTTCATGTAGAACTCTCTTTTTGGAAATATTGAGTTATCGATTTACGCTGTGACGTACTGGTACGCCTATAGATTGTTGTTAAAGTCATTTGGATACAATTTCAACGGTACGTGCCTCTGGAGATCCGCTTTAAATATTTTAGCGTTTGAAATTGTTTTCAAGATTTTGCATAAAATATCGCGTCCGACCCATTGTATATTCTAATAATGTATTTTAGCCCCGAGAAAAATAGGCCACAAATAGACTACCCCCGGTAGGTGACTTTCTTAAAACTCGCTTTGTATTGCGGGTATGTTGAATAAAGGGGGTTAGAAAAGAGGTAAACATAGATATTGTTACGGATCTAATGCTGTTATATTTGTATGCTAATTTTTTAAAAATTTTCTTAAGCCTTTGAAAAATGCATTAAATTAAAGGAAAATACACTTTCTAGTTTTCTCCCTCCAAAGTTGGGATTTTTGGGTTTTTCATTGTTCAATGTATTTTTAAAACATTTTAAATAATTATCTCAAAATAATGAATCAAATTATAATCTAATAAAAATAATGAATAAAATTATAATCTAATAAAAAAATTAATGAAATTATAATCTAATAAAAATAATGAATAAAAATTTAAATATAAGGAATTAAAAAATCAAAATCTAACTATGATGAATAAAAAATCTAACTATGATGAATAAAAAATCTAACTATGATGAATAAAAAATCTAACTATGATGAATAAAAAATCTAAATATGATGAATAAAAAATCTAAATATAATGAATAAAAAATCTAAATATAATGAATAAAAAATCTAAATATAATGAATAAAAAATCTAAATATAATGAATAAAAAATCTAAATATAATGAATAAAAAATCTAAATATAATGAATAAAAAATCTAAATATAATGAATAAAAAATCTAAATATAATGAATAAAAAATCTAAATATAATGAATAAAAAATCTAAATATAATGAATAAAAAAATCTAAATATAATGAATAAAAAAATCTAAATATAATGAATAAAAAAATTTAATGACTAAAAATCTAAATATAATGAATAAAAAAATTTAATGAATAAAAAAATAAATATAATTAATAAAAATCTAAATATAATGAATAAAAATCTAAATATAATGAATAAAATTATTTAAATATAATGAATAAAATTATTTAAATATAATGAATAATTTTTTTTAAATATAATGAATAATTTTTTTTTAAATATAATGAATAAAATTTTTTTAAATATAATTAATAAATTTTTTAAATATAATTAATAATTTTTTTTTAAATATAATGAATAATTTTTTTTAAATATAATGAATAAAATGTTTAAATATAATGAATAAAATTTTTTTTAAATATAATGAATAAATTTTTTTAAATATAATGAATAATTTTTTTTAAATATAATGAATAAAATGTTTAAATATAATGAATAAAATTTTTTTTAAATATAATGAATAAATTTTTTTAAATATAATGAATAAATTTTTTAAATATAATGAATACATTTTTTAAATATAATGAATAAAAAAATTAACGAAAATATAATCTAATAAAGAAGTTTTCCCCTCAAAAGTCTCACAAAAACTACTTTCTCCAATACGCAAATCGCACTGTGATCAAGATACATCCAGTTTCGTTTGGATCAAATTATTGGATAAACTTTTTATAAAGTTAAATATCATACGGTAATTGATCAAATATAACGAATTTTGGATTGCAATTTTCGATCAACATCAAATTGGGATTTCCACAATTTTAGGTAGTTTACATTTCCTTTTTTTATCTGATAATGCAAGGTTAAAATGAGCAATTATATAGTTTAGTATTTAAAAAATACAGTACCCTATGGCCCTGATAATTTATATTTAACAGAAACCCAAAATATCTTTGGGTGTAAAAGTATATAATTCTTCCAACCAAATTAAATCGTAATTTGTCAGGTAACACCAAAAATAAAACTCGTACCACTGTAAGGGAACAAATATTTTGACATAATTCCAGACAGTATCGTACGCTAAAGAATGTTGTTAATTCTTTAAATAGCGAAGAAAAAAATGGAAATTCTAGAGCCATCGTTTCACCCGCTTTATAGAATATAATTCTTTGTACTAAAAAAGTCCCAAAATACGGCCGTAATTTTTAACCAGGAAACTGAGTACGTGTGGAGTTTCTGTTACACAAAAACCAGAGCCCCGCCATATCACAAAAGATGAACCCTACGGAACGTATCATTTTCAAAAACTAAAAGAGAAAAGGGGGGGAAATGAAACAAAAACAACAAAAAAATAAAAATCCTAAAGATAAATCATTGGGTGAATGAAATATGAAGAGTCCAAAGACCTCTTTTTGAACCCTTTCATTCTCTTGGCTTTCCCTTTTCCCATTGTGTTCATCACCTTTTTTTCTTCCCTGGACGACTGAAATAATTGAAGAGACGATGAGACCGTCCTTGAAGTTTCATTTCTTTCAATGAATTAAAAACGAAAGCTTTTTTCTTTTCAATCGTTACTCCGTCAGCGATATAAGAGTGTTTTTGGAATACCTTCAACCGTATCGTAGGGGGGCCGGGGGTCCTCGTACGACTTTCACTGCATTCGTAGTATACCACCTGTTCCCGCCGTTTTTCGTGTTCCGTACGAAAAACATTGAACCTGGAGTCTCAACCTCAAACAATACCTTTAAATAATTAATAACGTGTCAGAGTGGGCTAGAAAGATTACGTTTCACAATTGATTTTTTTCGCTGAGCGAGCGTTAGATACGTCGATCGTTCTATGTACTTTTTATTTATTTTTTCCAATAAAAAGTTCGTAGAGTGTTAATCAATCATTTTTTCTTATTTTTTTTAAACAAACTTCGCGTTATTTTATAAACTAACTTTAAAAGGTATACTGTTCTAAGGGTTGTTACTACGTGTACAATATATTGGGACCGTATAACGTTCCCTAAACTAAAAATATATATAGGATAAATACGAAATGTTTCTTCTTGAATTTTAAAATGGAAACAAAGGGTTAAATTTAATTTTCGGTGGATGTCAAACTTTTTATTGATATATTTGATCATAGACTCAACATTGGGTTTCTTTAACCTCAAATTACTGGGGTGAAATCGACAACTTTTTCGAAATGTTAGTAGTTACGTGAAGTAGTGAATAGGATTAAATAAATGTTTTAAGACTTAAGTAAAACCACTTTATATTTACTGTTAAAAAAAACGTGGTACTAATTCATCTATATATTATTTTAAAATGGTATTTTAGATGATATTTCTGCTCTAAATGTCGATGCTAGAGTATTTAAGGTCTTTGAGACATTTGAGTAAATTTTTACCTTTCATTTGGTGAAACCTTCAGACTAGTTTCAAAATGGCCTCTAAAAGGCTAAATGTTTCGGTTGATAATTAGATTTTTCACTTTAAGTACTAACTCTTAAAAGTTACTCGCGAGTGGTATTTCCCCCATCATTTTTCGAGTTTGATTTCGTCGAATGGCGTCGTCCTAATTAATTTAAACGATTTCCCCCGAAGCGATTCTGTAGGGTAAATTAATGTTGTTTACATCGAAGCTAAAACTGTCTCTCTATTTGCAGACTCTCGTCCGTCGAAGCTCAGGCGCGGAGGGAGAGCGGATTACGGTTTAATCCTATTCCGAGGACCATACGCGTAAGTACAACTCGGTTACGTATATACTTCGAACAGTTGTCGTAAACCTATTTCGAGTACACATTTTGAAAGGTACGCGTACGTTTAGTGAGTGAGTGAGTGAGTGAGAGGGAGGGAGGCGAGACAGCGTTGGAAAAAAGCCGGCTTTTCTACGGTTATAACCGGCTAAAATATAAACAGTACCTTTTACTTATGTAAGTAGAAATTGTCTACAGTTATTGTCGGAAATAAGAAACTAAACAAATAAAGCGAAATAACTATATAAAATAACTGAATTCTTTTGATTTACTCGGGATATTCCCCCTAGTTTTTGTGTATGACGCACCGACACGCGACAGAAGCGAGGCAGCGAACTTTGGAACCTACCGAAAAACTGGTAAAAGTAAACCGGTGTCTAAATATGAAACAAAAAATAAACTAAATTTCTAAATAAAAACTATTAATTTAATAAAATTTTCATATTGTAATTTAAAAAAAGCCACAAAAATCTGGATTTTTTTCAAGTGGCTATAACCGGATTTAACCAGGTGGCTATATCCGGTATGGCTGGTTCTATGCCAACCCTGTATAGAGCCGAAACCGTGATCAATATTTATTGCCGGGCTGAATACAGGCGCCTATGCGCGTGTATAAATAGAATCTTAAACATTCAACGTCAATTTAGCGTATGGCGTATATCCATTAGGTATGTAGCTTTCGTGTAGCTAGCTACTTAAGGTCTTAAAAAGAACTGGACGGAAAGACCAAAAAGGGAGAATGCGGGGTTCGAACCAAATCATTATCCACTATATCACTAAGCCTAATGTCATTTTACTCGGTTCTTATCTCCGGCAACGTGGTTTTGTGTCATGCATTGCGTAAAATGAAATATAAATGTTTTAGCCGTATTTCCAGGTTTTTATCGGTATTGCGAAATTGAAATTGCGGGCTGTCCGTATTTTAAGTTCGAAATGGAAATTTAATGTTACTAAAAAATCGAGAAATAAATTAAGATGGAAGTAAATAAGGTATTCGTAGAAGTGTCCCTCTATATGCTTTTAAAAGTGAAACTTGTATATTCGCTGGTTGCGTATTTTGAAAAAATAACGGGCACCCGCGAAGGTAAGTAAATAACATAAACCAGGGTTGCCACACGTCAGGGAAAACAGGGAAAAGTCAGGGAAATTAAGAATGGACGTAAAAAGTCAGGGAAATGTCAGGGAATTTTTCGAATTTGTAAAAAGTCAGGGAATTAAATTTTATCTTGGCACTTTTTTAAGGTTATGTTTTAGACCAGATCTATGACAAATTCTATGAGTATCATTTATTTCCTTGAAAGTGTGGCTAATTTTTTCAACATTGCAATAACCTTTTTACTGAAATATAAGTTCATTAAAATTTATTAACTTCTGATTAAAGTCAAATATAAAATAAAAATTTGGACTTAAAAAGTCAGGGAAAATCTCTTAAAATGGTCAGGGAAAACAGGGAGTAGTCAGGGAATTTTAATCTAAAAATTTTGTGGCAACCGGTAGTGCATGGTCGATTTTTACTTTTAAAGAGATTTATCATATACTTCTGATTAAAATTATCCACTTAAAAGTGTCCAATAGTGTAGGGATAATTTAATTTTAAATTTAAATTTTCTTATTTAATTAAGCAAATTGTGAATTTGGCCAATACCAACATGGAGACTTAAACTTAACCGCCCCAAATTGGAAGCAATTGAAATTATACATAGCTCCCGTTAAACGATACGTAAGGTCCCAAAATCGAGATGATATTTAACTATAGGTAACATCTCGAAATCGTGAGGAGTTTAACATATACCAAATGTTTAAAAGTAGGGAAAAGTGTAACCATAAGTAATATCGCAAAATCGACCGGAATAAGTAGGGATAAAAAGTGCAATATCATATATTGGGAATACACCAATATCTATAAAGAATTTACCGCGTCAGTAAGCGAATAATTTGAACTCTTAAAAATTGAGTGGCTCAATTCGGTAGCATAACATTGGGATTTTAGCTTTAATTAGAATATCTCTTACCACGTAATGTAAACAAGTTAATTTAGGGACATAGCGATTCTAATTAACTCACGGGTTTGTGGAAATGTAACTTATTTTTAAATTAAAAATAATTCTCGCATCGCCGGCGATACGACCGGTAATTAGTCAATGCTAATGAACTGGGTTGTTTCCTTAGAGACGAAATTTGTGAATGAAACCTTTAAGGGTGGATCACTTGGAAACCACCGTGCCTCTACTTGTTCCGCTAGGTTGATTGTCAGCGCGTAAAAAAAAATGTATTTGAATATTTTTTATTGCCGGTATGCGGTTCGCATTCCACGACGGAGGAATAAGAGTCAGTGTTCCATGATAAATGTCATTTGAATTGGATCAATTTAAGCCGACCAGAAATCTTTCGCGCGAAAAAATATCTCCGTCCTAAACCCCTGGTGGTAAGCCCGCGAAGTAAACGCGCTTACGCGTTTAAAATTAAGTTAGATGATAGAATAATATAGCCATAAATATCGTGGATTGTACCTCCGCTCCCGACATTCTTAGCGCTACCACCTAAGATTCTACCTATTTCTCGTAAAAAAAAAGGTATTTAGGAATCCCTACAGCGGAAATTTTATTTTTACATTGACTCGATTTGGTAGTCATGGCTTGGTAATTTTCAATCCCCGGTTTTTTCTTTTTTAAATATTTTTATCGGATATTTTTCATTTTTATTTTGGTAACTCCGTGACATACAATCTTTATTTCGGCCAATCGTAGCTTTTTTTTTAAAGAAATAAATCTTAATACGAAGATGCCTTAATAATATTTTATCATAGACTAAGAAAGGTAAACCTTTCTTAGTCTATAATTTTATACACCAACAATTCGACGAGCAAAAATCAACCATGTTTGAACCCTTAAACCCGGTTTAGTAAGCCTTTGTTTGAAAAAAGGTATCTTAAACCTAGGAGCAACAAACACAAGGAGAACGCAGCTAGCCTTTAAACACGCTAACGAAGGGTTGTGTACGAATTTCATTGGACGAGCGTCACGAGCCTTTACGCTGAACGTTTTACGGGCGGGGGGAAGGCAATTTCCGAATTTTCCCCTTCCGACGGCAGCAGGCGCTAAAGCGTCTATCCAATGTAAAATGTACACAAGAAAATCCACGACTTTGGACGGGTTGCGTTCTCCTTGTGTGGGGTGTTGTGTTTGTTGCTCCTAGCTTAAACTAAGTTTATTTTTATATTTTACTAATCGGAGTCTAAACCCGGTTTTATGAATTTTTTTAAGGAATAAAAAAATCTTAGACAAATTATGGACCAATACGCTTACTTGGTCCATGGACAAATAAAATACTTGGCCCCTATCTGGATTACGCGTTTGTTTTAAAGCAGTGCCGCTTGTAGCGCCACGGTTTTCGATATTGGAAAGATTTCCACCTTAAATATTAGAGAACGATGTTAGATTTAATATCTGAGGCTCGTCAACTAACTAGTTTTTTCTTATATACAATGTGTAACTCCAAACTAGTGTAAGAGTTATGTGAAGGAATGAAAAAACTCAACGATTCAAAGTACACTATATAGCTTTATAGTGTACTTTGAATCGTTGAGTTTTTTCATTCCTTCGCATAGTTTTTTCTTATGAAACGGGTCCATAGAGTTTTTTTTATTAATAAACAAATATAATTTATACATTTTCATATCTGTACGGTACTCTATCGAATATTTCTGTACAAAAAAACTCAGGGCCGCCGAGAGCGGGCCGGGCCTCGGTAAAATAATAATATCGAGCCCCAAGTTAGCCGTGAGTACTGGAGATAGCGCTTCTATTTCTGGGAGAAACACGGGAGAAGTGTACCTCGTTTGATCAAACCAGGGCCCGCAGGGTGCACGGGCTTCCCTCCGCTCTTGTCGGGCCTTTGTATTTAAGGGCTTTAGGCTAGCACAATGTTTCTATAATTGCGTAACTTTGAAACGTACCATAACTCGAGATACTTGACTTTTACTCTCGGGTAGAATGTGAAGTATGGTCGCGTGTATTTGGTCGGTTACCTGTTTAAATTTGCATATAAATGACGAAGAATAATGAATGTTGGGAGGCCCATACTCGTTTGGTACAAACATTTTGCCACCTTTTCCCTCTTAATGTTTTGTAATCTCGTCGAAAAGCTATTCCACCTCGGTATGAGTGCGGATTCTTCCAGTACGAGTATATAATATCCCAAATTTTTTTCTCGACTTTAACTTTGCCATGAAATTTCCAAACATTCTTATAACCTTCGTTTCTCTAGAAAAAACATTAATTTGCATTTGAGTCACGCGCGTTCAAACCGCGTTGGGAAACTGGATTTTTCGGAACATCTCTCTCTCTCTTTGCACGCGAAACCTAAAAACCCGAATTATTTTTATTTCGATCTAAATTTCTTTACGCGTAAATCGATTGGCGGAAGTATTTGAAATAATTATCAAAAACAAAAACGATCACAATTTCAATTCGTAAGTGAAGTTATTATTTTATTTTATTTAAATTATTGTTAAATTTCCAAAATCAATGTGTCTCAAATTTAAGCAATTCCGAGTCCGGATTTTGATAGCGTGATGACTATTAAGATAAGGTAGCTACAGGTCAGGGAAAGGTCGGGAAATTTTTATAATTTGTAAAATGTCTGGGAATTTAAATTTATCTAGAAATTTTTATGATAGTAATTTAACTCTAGTTCTATAATTTATTTAGTTCCTTAAACTTTCTAATTATTTTTAAACAAGGTTATTAGTTAAACATGAGTCATGAAGAGTCATCTTTATAACTTAAATACAGGGTGTTTCAAAAGGTTATGCAAATATTTTAAGGAGTTGTAGGGGGTGAGTTGAGAAGTATGCCTGTTTTCCCCTATTTTCCTACGAGGAGTTAAAAGAGCACCAGAGAGCTTCAAAGTGTGGCCTACTACCCCCTGGAAGTAGACTGCAACAAGCGCAAAACCAAGCAGCAGGGAAATACGAACATTAAGGTTTGGATTCGTGTGATAGGTAAAAAGGACTTTGTAAACAACCAGCGTAAAAAAGTAAACTTGAAAGCTGAACAGTATGGGATGGAAGAAGGATCTGGTATACGCCATGCCAGTAGATTCTGACATTGATTTGGTGGCAAGGATCCAAGCCGCTACCGAACAGATTCGGAACACACCGATCCCTCCTTCGACGCTGTCTACTTTGTGTAAGAATTGAACGACGAAACTTCGAACATTTATTGTAACTTGTACAAAATACACGTTCTCCTACTTTGTTCTTCTGTGTTTTATTAAACTCATTGCTCATTTCTTATTTACTCATTTGTTTTTGGTTATTTATCACAATTCCCACGCATTCGCAGATTCATCGTACACCTGAAATCTCATTTCCCTGCTTCTTGGTTTCGCGCTTGTTGCAGCTTACTTCCAGGGGCTAGTAGGCCGCACTTTGAAGCTCTCTGGCGCTCTTTTAACTCATCGTAGGAAAATGGAAAAAAACCGGCATACTTCTCAACTCACATCTACAACTCCTTCAAATTTTTGCATAACCTTTTGAAACACCCTGTATAAATTTAAGTCCATTGATTAACTTATGATAAAAGTAAAATATAACGTTAAATTGTCTAGAAGTCAAGAAAATCTTCAAAAATGGTCAGGAAAAGTTAGGGGAAATTTGAATCTGAAAGATTAAATGTAAGCACGCGGTAGCTGTTTTGAAATGACTAAAGCGCGTAACCTTGAAGCGAAATATTTCCTCCGTACAGTCACCAGCGGATGTCTATCGTAATCCAGTATACGCGAAAATGCTTATAATACACGGTCCCTCGAATCTTGAAATATAACAAGTCCGTCTAGATAACTTCTTTTTGTTTGTCCATTCCGCCATGTTTTTTGCATATTTTATACCGAGTCATAGCCCAAAATTCATTTTTGTAGGAGCTCGAAGGTATATAGTTAGCTGTCGTTCGGATGAGAACTAAACTAAGGCTACGCCATTGACTTTCTCGTATTCCACGCCTCCGCTACTGTTCCCAATTACGCCCGGATCCGAATATATCTGGCATGCAAATGCCGCGAAAGATAAACTAGAAAAATGTAAAAAGTTAATATCTTTTTCAACCCAGCGAGAAGTCCCTTTTTTGCAGAAACTGTTTTTAAGTTTCTTGCCTCTCGCTCGAGCGGCGAAATCCCTCGCTGTATCATATATAATTCACTGGAATTGGCTCTGTACCTCCTCCCCCGTTGTTGTTATTTTGCGTACGCCTTATCTACTCTCCCGAAAAAGAAAAACTTCATAAAGTAAAACATTTTTTCCAAGTAGTAGATAGCTTCGACCCGGTTTCTCTTAGCCGAATTCTCTTGGTTTGTCTAAATTTTAGAATACTTTTGAAATTTTTAATTGTCGTTGGTACGTTTGTGTGCTGTCACGATCGACTGTCATTTGAATTATAAATATTTTTTATTCTAAAGAGAACAGGGTTGCCACGGGACAGGGAAAAGTCAGGGAATTTCAACAGGTAATTTTACTCTAGATCTATGGTAAATTCTGTTATTATTATTTAGATCTTTGAAAGGTTTTTCAACGTTGAAATAATTTTGTACCGAAATTTAAGTTATATCGAAAGTTAAAATTTCAGCCAGAGATTCCAACAGTAGACTGGTTTCGCTCTTTTGGGGTTCATCAGTACTGTTTAGGAACTCGGGCCTAAGGTGGCACTCTGGATGTATATTGAAATATAAGTTGATTAAGTTTATTAACTTCTGATAAATGTAAAAGTTAAAAACTGTAATTTTGGCTTTAAAAAGTCCGGTAAATAACTTAAATGGTCAGGGAATTTGAATCAGATAATATTGTGGCCACCCTGTATAATTTTATATTTTTGACTACATTTTCAATATATTCCTACAACTGAACCAATTTTTCGTACGTTAGCCGTTGCAATTACCTGTTTTGATTTAGATATACCAAAACGTAAAAATTTGAAAGCATTTCGAACAAAATTACGTTAGTTATCATTTCACGCAGACTCACGCCCAATAATTTTCCACCTTATTAGAATTTGTCGCTCGCACAGCCAATTATTTAACCAAATTTCCTTTAAAAACCATGGGTTTTCACGTATTAGAAACGTATATTTTTATCATTTCTGTACAATTTTTAGTTTATTTTTCCTTTACTTCCCCAAAAAAAGCTATAAAATCCTTTAAGTCGACAACAAATTTTCTGTTTCCTATAACTTTGTTTTTCATCTTGTATTTTAACTAAAACCGATCGATTTTAAATACAGGGTGTTTCAAAAGGTTATGCAAAAATGTTAAGGAGTTGTAGAGGGTGAGTTTAGAAGTATGCCTGTTTTTTACATTTGCCTACGATGAGTTAAAAGAGCGCCAGAGAGCTTCAAAGTCTGTCCTACTAGCCCCTGGAAGTAGGCCGCAACAAGCGCAACACCAAGCCGCAGGGACTTTAAAGACTGTTTAAGTTTACTTTTTCACTCTGGTTACGTCGATTTGTTTACCAAGTCCTATTTTACCTATCCCACGAACCCAAACCTTAATGTTCGCGTTTCCCTGCTGCTTGGTTTTGCGCTTGTTGCAGCCTACTTTCAGGGGCTAGTAGGCCACACTTTGAAGCTCTCTGGCGCTCTTTTAACTAATCGTAGGAAAAAGAAAAAAAAACAGGCATACTTCTACACCCTGTATAGTCAATATGATAAGAATTCTCGCCACTTAACACTTTTTATCACTGATAAAGAGCTAATTGTCTGGTTGTTCTAATTTTAAGAATTGTAAGAATTTTTTAGAAGTAGTTCTCATTAAGAAGCCAAGGTGCCAGCTTACTTAAAACATACAACAATTAAATATTTTAGTACTTAATAACATTTACGCAATTTTTATGAAATAGACGATGTTTTTTCCGTACGTAAATTTTAAAAACTCAATTTAGCTTTTATCAGATCAAATGAAATAGTTAATAAAAGCCTCGACGTGTCTGAGTATTTTAGGAAAAATAACAATTTATTATTATAATTGAAAAAAAGGACGCGAGCCAACAATTGTCTTTTAGAAAAATAAAATTGAACGCGTGAGTCCCCAAGAAGTCTATTGTTTTTCTAACAAGCAAGTGTCGCGGCACTTCGAAGCCATTTTTAGACGACAGGGCGAAAAGCGGGCCTAACGTACGAGGGTTCTGTTCCATACTCTGGACTCCATCCGGGTTTATTTACTAAATTTGGCGAAAAAGAAAAGCTTTTTGTTAAACAAACTAAAAAGGGAACGCCGTTGCTGAACCCAAGTAGCTTTTCAAGTAAGCGGCTATCTTGAATGGAAAAGACGAGAGGGGCCTAGAATGCGCGCTTTAAAGAAGCCCCCCTCTGCCCCGGAGGAACGCTATATAACAGGCCTAAAGGGCACGATGAAAAAAAGGTTTCGCGTACTATAAAAATAAGCGAAACCAAACTGCGCAAACACAACGCCGAAAAACAAAAGGCAAACAAATTAAAACGCCACAGACTCGAGTGAGGGGATGCTTTAGGAGTCACCTGCTAGCGTCAGACAGAAAATCTTTGTTTATCCAAAGGAGAAGATAAAAAGCTAGCCTTGTATTTCGTAATTGTCGGAATAGCTTGGTATGGGAAGAGCGGATACTCGCCTAATTTTCCGACTTTAAACAAACTCTTTAACTATACTGAGCCAGCGAAAACGGGTTTCCAATTTTAAAATTTCAGCGACTAAAGAGTAATAGCGTTTTCTATTTGATTGCTCAAGATTCGCTCTGAATCTGTCTCTGACGTCATAGATCTCGCCCCAATCGACTAGAGTAAAACCGCAAATGGAACATTCCATGAACATATTCCCGCGATTTGTTGTTTTTCGTTTGCTTGTAATTGGAATTTTCGCGTCTTGGTATGCCAGTTTGCCAAAAAATCTAAAAGGAACACGCGAAAATTTGCTCCGATCTCGATCTCGATCCGTTGATCTGTCGAAATCGGCAGATCGGTTTTGGGCGATCTCGGAGCACCCGAGAGTGGGAAATGGAACACGCGAAACTTGATCGGAGCAGATCCGAGCCCGCTAATGGAACATAAAATGTTGATCAGAGCGATCTAGAGTGCTCGAGAGCAGTCAAATGGAAAACGCTATAAGTTTCATATATAGATTTCCGGAATAGAAACTGAACTACTATATATTTTTATCGTTCATTTGATGATATGGGCTTTCCGAAAATGTAACTCACTTGATGAAATGCCGTCGTTAAGTTTATTTAATATTAAAATTAAATTTACGTGCAGTGCCCCGCTGTGGCTTCTATTTTGAACGATAATTTTATCGCGCCTAGTTTGTGACGTCATGGACTATGGTTCTGTCTGAATTTTTCCCACTACATCCGGTAGATTATGCAGGGTGTTTCAAAAGTGTATGCAAAAATGTGAAGGAGTTGTAGGGGGTGAGTTGAGAAGTATGCCTGTTTTCCCCCATTTTCCTACGAGGAGTTAAAATAGCGCCAGAGAGCTTCAAAGTGTGGCCTACTAGCCCTTGGAAGTAGGCTGCAACAAGCTCAAAACCAAGCAGCAGGGAAACGCGAACTTTAAGGTTTGGTTTCGTCTGATAGGTAAAAAAAGACTTTGTAAACAAATCAAGGTAACCAGCTTAAAAAAGTAAACTTAAACAGTATTAAAAGTCCCTGCTACTTGGTATTGCGCATACTTCTCAACTCACCCCTCACAACTCCTTAAATTTTTTGCATAACCCTTTGAAACACCGTGTATAGTCCCCACTATCCTACCAAAATGATTCTTGTAATATCAGTGCTAGATAAGTGTGAGCGCGTGTTTTTAAAACTATGTAAGCACCCACGTACAAAATTCAGTAGTAGAATCTCATAATTCTATAGGGGATTTTTCGGATTCGTCCACGGAATTAGAAGCGTCTAGATTTTGTATCTATGTTGGGGATAGCGGCCAATGATAAATAACGTGTAGTCAATAACGTCCACCACAACGCTAAAATTCAAATTGTATTGGCTGTTCTACTAATTATTTCGAAATAACTACGAAGTGAAAAGCAACGAAACTTTATATTTGGGTACTTTAAACGTAAGCGCTTCGTTTAATAACAAGATTAAGGCGGTAACGAATATTTTGCAACTTACTCTTTAAATTTGATTTCTTTTGCTGGCATTGTCCCTTGACTTTTCCCTAAAAGGTTTAGAACGGGCCTTTTTTATTTTTATTTCCTGTTTGGTGAAGGTGACCACAAATTCTATATTTTATAAATTTTATTATATCTGACTATTATGATTAAACTTTCGTATATATTTCTACTATTCAGGATTTCTTAGTAAAAGAAACTACAAAGCTGGAATAAATTTTATCAAAAATTGTAAACGTCAGCTAGCTCGTGATTCAGATTGAAGCGTAGAAACACTCGCTCATTCAGGCGCTTACAAATGCTTACCTTTATAAAATCGTTTTTCAAACATAAATATTCAAACCTATATTTTGTCTGTAATCTGAACAAATTGACAATTTCATTATTGTCCTTCGTTTAAAAACATTTTTTTTAAATCCACTTCAAATTTCCTGTTATTCCTATAAGAAGTGTCGGTCTACCCTGTGGTTACCCTGCTTATATTATAAACTTCCGCTACAACTAAATATCTTAACTATTAAAATACTTCTCTCGCTAGATATTTATATAATATACTTCTGGTCATACTGATGAGTCTACATTCGCTTATGCTATTTTTTATTTTGTTCAAATACGACCTTACACAATTGATGTAATTCGCGTTGTCCATTCTTGTAGATTGGAAATCTTCGGTAGAAATTACTCTAAAATGTGGCCGGAAAATTTTGGGAAGTTAGTTAATTACGATCTTGAACGAGGAAAACTTAAGCCAAATTTAAAAATGGGTGAGATTAGGTATTTCAGTCGGAAGTTGATTCGGAAAAATATACTCTACAGTCCGGTCTAATGAGTTAATTCGGAAGCTAATTGAAAGCTTTTATTTAGTATCTGGCCAATATCAATACTCTTTCCACTTTTTCAAACTCGAGCGTTTGTTTTATTTCAAGGTCAGAGGTGTGAAAGCGGGAATTCCGTTCTCCGGAAAGTACTTAAAAGACGTGAGATTTTTCACCCCTAATGGCCTTAAATTTCCTCATGGTCAAAAAAGATCTAAAAATCAACGACGTTGTTGAAGATATACATTACTATGTTATACAATACAATAGAATGGATTGAAATATCGTCTGGAATATATCACCGCCCTGGCGGATAATTATGAGAAAAACACGCGCACTGTGCGTAGCAATGGTTGTCTCTGTGTGTGTTCATTACTTCCTCGTGAGTACCATTTCCGGTACTTGGCGCGCCAAGAAATAAGACAAAGGACGCCGCTAAGGTTCGCGCGACGGACACAATGCTTTCTTTTGACTTTCTTACACGTATAACCTTTTCTCCCTCCGAGAGTCTGTTGACCTAAGATGTGTCTGAAGAGTGCGAATCTGTATGTAGACACCTCGGGGCCAACTTGTGGTAACTCGATTTACCAATAAAATTCACGTCGAAGCTTCTTATTGGATTTTTATCTAACTGGCATTCCAAAATTTGGTTATTATTATCACGTCAATATGGTGAATATCGTTATTTTCTACGCAAAATATGTTACCTTATTTTCTACAGAGAATTTCGTAGGCCTTTGAATTATTTAGGGTCTGTAAAGTTTAAAAATTTATAAAATTTTTGACTGTTCTAAGTTTTCCCCTGATAATGTATAAAAATTTCAAGTAGTAGCGGCTCTTTGAGGCTCAAAATTATTAATTTTCCAGGCGGCCCTAATCACGAGAAATAGACTTAGCCAAATATTTTCGAACGAGACGGTTCCAGTAAATATTTGCTTAACCGCTATACAAATAAACACAAAGGCCTATAGGCATTTAAAAATATTTTGACATAAATTCTCAGAATAACGGTTATGGACATAAATGTAAACATTCGTTCGAATGCGAGTTACCGTATATTCGTTCTCAGGTAGCGCCATTCTTCCAAAAGACGTAGATATTACTTATTTCCAGACGTGGCTCGCAATTCCAAATATTAGGAATGAAAGGAAGAAAGGTAAACGTCGGGGGCATTCAGTAGGGGCAGCTAGTCACCTTCACCTTCCGGAATATGCATTCGAGTCAATCCAACGCGTTTTACTTTCGTTTCAATGGCTTGTCGTTGTTCTTCTTTCTACGGTATTAAACCTCTCCATCCCATAATAGTATCCTCTCTCGGCGGCGGCGGCGACGGTGGGGTGCGATATCCCATTCTCGGGATCATTAAGCGGAAGAGGGGTCATCTCACCCACCATCGCCTCATCAAACAGAAATCTGAAACTTTTAACCCGGCCCTCAGCCCTTCCTGCCAAATCTCTTCTCTGCATGCTGGGTATTACGACGATGTGTTCGCTAATGCCCACAGCGAGTTATTTTAAGTCTCGTATTTTCGAAGCGAGTGACTCGGAAAGTTCATTTACGGCGCGGAATTGTTTGATTTGACTTCTCGCGGTGACTCTTCTTCGACCGTGTATGTTTTAAACGTGACGCTATTTAAATTAATTTCAATGTTAATTTGTAACCGAAGCTGCGTTAAAGGTCGTCTGGTGAGTATAAGTTTTTATATTTTGATTCTATACTTGATTCTGTTTATAGCCTAATTTAAGTGGCGTTAAGCCCGTACTAGAAAACGTGATTTATCTTGTACAGTCTGCACTACTGCTTGTCGTCTAATTATTCGTTACCGCCTCAATTTTGTTATTAAACGAAGCGCGTACGGTTAAAATACCCAAATATAAAGTTTCGTTGCTTTAGATTTTTCTTAGTTAATTAGAAGTAATTAGTAGAACGACCAAACCATTTGAATTTTAGCGTGGTGATTGATGTCATTTACTCTCCGTCATTGGCCGCATCCCCAACATAGAGTTTAGACTTGGATCTAGCAAGAATATTATAAGAATTATCTTGGTAGTATAGTGGGAACTATGTAACCCACTAGATGCAGTGGGAAATATTCTAAAAAATCCGTAGTCAATGACGTCACAAACTAGGCGTGGTAAAATTATCGTTCAAAATAAAATCCGCAGCGGGGCGCTATACGTAAATTCCATTTTAATTTTAAATAAACTTAACGACGATATTTCATCAAGTGAGTGACATTTTCGGAAAGCCCATATCATCAAATGAAAGAAAAAATATAAAGTAGTTCAGTTTCTATTCCTAAAATCTATATGCAACTTACTCTTTGACCTCTCTCATAATAGAGACTAAGAGGTACGTTAAAAAATTTAAGGACAATTCGTAGAGCCGGTAAAATAAATGAGTTTCAACTATCGCACTGCCATCTATCGTCTTTACAAATAACTATTAGAAATTGACTTTTCGCACAGTGGCGTAGCTGAAAACTCTGTGCCCCCCCCCCCCCCCCCGCAAAAATCTCGATCGGGGCCCCTTTTAAATTTTTTTATGGTGAGTAGGGCCCCCGAAGCTCGGGGCCCTGCGGACCATCAGCTACGCCACTGTTTTCACAACTTAATGCGTAAACTGACGTCATAGTTCATCGAGGTCACGCTTACGTATGACGTAAAAGTACCATCCTTGTCTGCTTTTTCGTTTTTAACATTCAGTCATGAACGAATTACGTATATTTAAAAGAAACTTCACAATTTAACTTCAAATATCAGGAAAACTTTCAAAATGTTTTCTGTTGTTCCTTAATCTCTACACTGACTCTATTCAACCGCGATTTTCGGCCACATACTGAACGTATCTAAAAATCGTCACACGGCCTGTTTTTAACGTAACTAGCGCCAATCACCTCTAATTCCTATCAAACCTGGTGCGGAAATATGATATTCGTTGATACTCCCTTTAACTCTTTAAATCGGAGGTAAATAGCAACTATACGTAATCATTTTATTTTTAATTGGAACGTTATTAAATTAGTTAATTCTAATTTATATTCCTAGAATTTAGCTCATTTAAACTTTGAATAGACATTTAAGTTCAGATAGTTGTAATTACATAAAATATCTTTACAGCTAATTCTACCATGAACAAATCAAATTATTTAATCCATGATTCTACTAAGGAAACATAAAGATAAAAAAACTTAATTCACAATATAACCCTAAGCTAGTTAAATCTTTAAAGCAATAAAATCGACGCACTTTTAGTTTCAAGCGAGTTAGTTTGTATGTAAATAATTTTAAAAAAAACGAGCAACGAAGGAATGAAATGACTCCTAATAGTCATTCGCAATTTAGACGAGGCACTTTTATATTTACTGCGAGGAATTAAGTAAAATGAGAAAATCAGCCCGAAATTGGGCATTTGTGACTCCGGCCTTTCGTCCCCGACTCGAATTAACAAGACGACGCCAAGAGTCGTGTTAATGACGCCGCGTTTTGATAATTACAATTAACACCCCATTAATTTATCTCGCGACTTTTATTACTGGAAATTAGGGACTCTTTCGTATATACGACCATATTCGCAGAAATAAAATCGGACCAAAAATATCATACCCTTAAAAACGCGTGAGGGTTGTACAATACCTGAAAATTGATTTTGCAGATGTGTTTTCACGCAATGCGTGTTCTCTAAAACTCTAGAATGTTTGTTCAGATAAAACGTTGCTGCAACCTAGGAGCAACAAACACAGCACCCCACGCAAGGAGAACGCAACCCGTCAAAAGTCGTGGATTTTCTTGTGTACAGTTTTCATTGGCTAGACGCTTCAACGCCTGCTGCCGTCGGAAGGGGAAAATTCGAAAATTGTCTTCCCCCTTTCCGTAAAACGCTCAGCGTAAAGGTTCGTCCAATGACATTTGTACACAACAATGCGTTAGCGTGTTTAAAGGCTATCGGCGTTCTCCTTGTGTTTGTTGCTCCTATAGGTGCAACTATAGCAACTGTTTCCGGAAAATATTCGACGCCTATATGGGGTACGTTCAGTAACGCAAATCTGAAAAAAAAACTTTTTTCATGGTGTTAGCTTGATGAGCGTTTGTCGTCATAGTGACGTAGGAACGAGGGGCTGATCACTCCGCGTAATCGGTGTACAGAGCCGTACCTTTGACTGTACTAATGGAATTACGCGTAATATTTGAAGTCCCTACCTTTGGCAGTGCTAATCTAAGCGTAATCCGGTGTACAGAGTGGTTAGCCCCTCGCGTAGGTAGTTACTGAACGGTGTTATTTCTAGTCAGCGAAATGTTAAGGGGCCCCGAAAATCAGAGGAAGTGAAATATATTATTTTCAATAATTAAAGAGTTGGTAAATGACGAATTTGTTGACGACCATATTCTTTATTGTTGCAATGATTAGTCTTTTATTAAAAAAGCGAAAACGGCCATTGCAGTAGCTGAGGCATTACAATTAAATGATAGGCCTTTGAAGTCAAGACATCAAAAAACCTTCTCTCCGAGATGGTTTTTTTTTATGAGCATCGGATGAGCATCGTGACGTCAAATCGGAAACGCGAAAAATCGTACAGTAACTAAATGTTGGCATCGATTACTCATCGATGTTTTTGATGAGCGTTACTGAACGTACCGAGGGTGGGAAATGTTTTTCCCCTTAAAGGGGCGTAGTGAGTGTGCCTGTGATTTTACGGGAGATTCTTCGCCCCTTTACTAGCTTCTTCGCCCCTTTACTAGCTTCTTCGCCCCTTTACTAGCTTCTTCGCCCCTTTACTAGCTTCTTCGCCCCTTTACTAGCGTCTTCGCCCCTTTACTAGCGTCTTCGCCCCTTTACTAGCGTCTTCGCCCCTTTACTAGCGTCTTCGCCCCTTTACTAGCGTCTTCGCCCCTTTACTAGCGTCTTCGCCCCTTTACTAGCGTCTTCGCCCCTTTACTAGCGTCTTCGCCCCTTTACTAGCGTCTTCGCCCCCCCTAGAGAAAGTACGATAGATTCCACACAGAAAGGCGTAGTTTAGCTTCGGTACATCAAGAGGCTGGTCTCCTATTCTCCGTTAACCTTCGTAGGTTCTTGGTGTTGTGAAAATGTCCGTCTTTAAAGGCGACGTATAAGCCCCGAAAATAAACTTAATAGCTCGGAGCTCCACCCGTTATAAACAAAGTAGGAAAATCCTCGCCCAAATTAATGGTGATTATGTACGCAAATGACCATGTTGATGTTTGCCGATGACCCCTTCATATAACGTCATACTGGCTCTTTTAAAATCGTTACAGTCGCTGAAGGTCGCCCCTGTTCCGTATATTTCGAGAATGACCGCTGACGCCTTTAGCTCGCTCAGTTTCTACCGCGATAGACTTCACCGAATCCTCCGCCCCCGTTTTGCTATCCGTTTATTTCGCCAAATCCGAGGGGGTCAAATATTTCGGGCCCCCTTGCGTACTTCTCATCCTATTTATGGGGGGGGGGGGCAAAGCGGGATTGAATTTAATTCCATCAACTGCGAATCAGAATCTTTCGCTTGGCAGAGTTTGCAACGCTCCTTTCTGGGCTTAATATGTTTAGTCGCGTCTCTCGTTTGGGCAGACGCCTGGAGTAATTTAGTTTTGAGACTTTGCAGTATATTAAGTTTATTAAAACGATGCCGTGCCGGGTTGTTAGGCCAATTTAAAGCTCCGAGAGTTAAATTCTATTTGACAATAAACTCTTGGATTTGTACTCACTCGAGCTTCGCTCCGAGAAGGCCACTTATGTCTAATCGCTAGTAGATATTTAAATGCCCACTATGTAGTTTGTTAGTTCTTAACACTATTACTCTTATAAGTTTTAGCTCGCCGTTTTGGAATATGGTGTTTCGAAAGAACTATTTGAAGTTTACAGCCTTCGGTTAAACCAGGAATCCATACCTCTACTTGGAATGCTTATCCTGCCGTATCGCGTATAGTAAGATCACTCTGACGGCTTTGGCCCCGCCTACGACTGATAAAATCCCCTCTCACGTTGTTGTTTGATAAGTTAACATAGTGACGCAGGGTTGCCACGGTACCTGGAAAACCTGAAATTCCTGGAAAAGTCAGGGAATTTGAATATGGGTATAAAAATCAGGGAAAAGTCGGGGAATTTTAAAAATTAGTCTAAAAGTCAAGGAAATGTCAGGGAATTTAACTTCGGGTGCAAATAGGAAACTTTTAATAAAATACAGATTAAAAATACAAAATCTTGGCACCAAAATAAGTCAGGGAAAATCTCAGAAGATGGTCAGGGAAAACCTAGAAAATTCAGGGAATTTGACTGTGAAAAAACTGTGGCAACCCTGTGACGTCAATAAAACCGTCGGCCACATCGAGACGAAAATTAAAAAAAAAGTTTCTAAGTTATTTGTCATTTTTTATTTATATATATTTTGTGTAGTATCGCCTGCCAGCGCTCCTACCGAGAACGTCGCGAAACCTTTCCACCCAAATTCAAATAACTTGCTTAAAAACGTAAGATGAAAGAGCTAAAGATATTGGGTCTTAAGTTATTCGTTTATTTTGGGCACGTATTTAGTATTTGGGCGGATATCTTTCCAATATTCGACAACATGGCACCGCAAGTGCTGACTAATCAAGCTTGCTTTCCTAAACGTGTGCTAAATACTTCACCATAAAAGTTACCAAACTTTTAATCAAGAGTCTAAATATAGATGTTAGACTAAACGTACCCGAATTGAGCTCGTTGGACATTTAATTAAATATCGAACAACCAAAAGGGTGACTTGGAAGGAAAAAAAAGCGCTTCGAATTCTGTACTAAATAACCCCGTAATTAATAGTATAAGTTTATATCTTTTTGCAAATTGCCAAGTTTGGCGTTGGGGAAAACTTTAATCGGTTTTAATCTTAACGTGGCGAGGCAGGAAGCTAATTTCCTTCTAGCCTTTCTTTCAAATTCATTGTTGTCATTTCGTAGTGAGGGAAAAACTAAAGTCTTTTCTTTTCAATAAGGTTTTCTTTATTTTTTCGCTTACGAAAGAGTATCCCCCCGTTTTCAATGTATGGAACTATATAGATAAAAAGTGTATAAACCATAGGCAGATTAGGACGAACTTGTGACACGTTAAAAAAAAAGCTGGTCCCGATTTTTGGTGTTGGCCGCTCGCTAAAGTGCCTGAAATGTCCTTCGGGGAATAAAATAGTCCAATGTCTTATCACGAGCGTAGCAGGCCGCCGACACATCGCCGGATTCGGCTCATTAGGGAGAATCTTCTATATCCCCTTTGGTGGCCAAAATTCCACTCGCTACTTTTAAACTTTATTATTTTTCGAAATCTCTCGATTACATTTTTTCGCGTTTTTCTTCATAAAAATATATTTTGGGATTAATATATTTGATGTGGGTTTAATTTCCCCCGCGCTTATTAACTTTGGCCTGATCTACATCTCGATTCGTTACCTTTAGGTTTTCCGTAACGTATCGGTTTAAATTTGCATATTATTTGGAATGGGATACGCGCGTTTTGGTTTGGATGTATTAATCTCGCGCTAAGTATTGACACCATTTGTTGAGGTTATACATTTTTTATTAAAGTTTAAAGGTAATTTTGAACAGTGTGAACTATACCATAGATAGCGCGACTATACTGACGCGATAACCAAATTTATCAGCTAGTACGTGGTTTGATCCGGGTGTGAGAATGAACAATTATTTACCTTAAAAAGTAATCTTATCGGTAAAAACTAAAGTTAAAGCTTATTCACACCATTCAACTTTTTTTCTCAATAGAGACTTGGCACTCCGTAGCTTTGGCCATGGTCGCCATTGTGGTCATATTTTTCTCCCCATGATAAAAACTATTGAAAAAAAACTGACGTAGCACTGCCAAGTCCCAATATACCGATGGCCCAAGACGTCTCGGAAACCGAATTGATAAGTTAACAACTTCTTGATCTCACTAACGCTTTTGAATGGTCTGTTTTTATAACGAATCGGGCTTTACGAACTTGGGTCGAAAACTATTTTAGTCACATAGGTTGCGCAAAAATGCGAATAGTAGAAAACCGTGAAAATGTTGGTTCGTGTTGAGCTCTCGATCAAAATTCAATAGACCACCTGAAAGATAAATTTGTCAATTAATTTGTATGTACATAATATTTTGCAACAACCCAAAAATAGCCCATGGATTTCAAACACAGACATCAGTGGGGTGTACCCGGCAGAAATCCCCCGTTGTCGCAATATCTATTTGTACTATTGCGGGGGCCCATCGAATGGGTATTTGATAGCTTTGAAATCGTTAAGGCAGTAAATCAAGAATGTAATAGCAAACAATTTTCGTTGTGAAACTTATATTGAAACTGTCCTTTTCATTAGTCTATTTTCGTTGGTCGGAAAATTAATTGAAAATTTTCAGGATAAAATTGTTTATTTTAATGAAAAAAAATATATTTATGAAATGTATATAAAGTATTTTATTTTTAAATATGGTACTTTCAATAATGGTCGTGGATCATCTCATAGTCACGCTCCCTAAATATAAATAAATAAGTACTTTCTTTTAAAAATATTTGAATCTATTCTCCAGACCTATTTGGCCTTTTCAAGCGCTTGTATTATTGAATTCATCCGCGAACAGCAAATTTGTAGGCGTTTATGTCGAGGGAAAATAACTATATGCCCTTTCAGGCCGGAATATACGGGTATATTAATTTGTCCTTCGTTGAAAAGGGGGCAGTGTTGGCTGTCCGTATGCGAGAAGCGGCTCGCTTGACGAGTTAATGGCTTATTTCCATTAAACGCGCCGCTCTTCGCTCTACTGTCAACACTGATTGGCCGAGAAATTGGATTTTTGGATGGAAATTGGAGAAGAAGGTCAGGGTTTCTCCCGCGCGCCACTTTTAGCCTATTTGACTGTCTATGTCGAGAGTGTACGCTTTCGTAAGAAACGGAGTGTATCTTGACAACTCGCAACGGATTGGAACGCATTCTCGCTGTTGCTATACGAATTTATATGATAATTTAATTTCTCAGAAATTCTAATTAAGTTTTGTCCCAATTCGAGATTGTTTTACATACTATTGAAGGAATTATAATTGGAGGGTCGTATAAGACGCCCGTGTCCTTGTTAAGTCAAACTTACGATTTCTTATCTTCTAATCGTAACTCCAATTAAATTTGCTGAATTTAATTTAATTGGGTGAGTTGGATGGTTTTAAGTTCAAATTATATTATTATTGCTGGATTTTTCGAATATGTATATTTCGCGCAGCAACTTAACAATACAAATGAGATTCCGAATGAGTGTATGAATATTTATTTATTTTTTAAATATTAATGTGTATAAAGGGCTACACGGTGTTTTGGGGGTAGAGTTAATTTAAAAACTTTACTCGTGTTAAATTACAATGGTTCCACTAATGTATTGCAGTATAATTTAGGTGCGTACTGGTTTGGTGACCGTTAAACGACATAGTTTTCAGTCTTTCTCGGTGGATTACCTGTAATTTAAACGTTTTACGAAACGATTTTATAATATATTCCGTTATGATATTTATTCTTATATTCCGCCATATTTGGAATATTTAATACCGGATCTATATTTCCAAAATGAATAAGATGGCCCTTCGCCAATATTTTAAAGCAAAGTAATTAAATTCATCCTTTTAATTATACATATAACTTCGTCCCTAATTCCCGAAAATAAGTTTTTACGTGACATTATCCTAAGCCTTTTCCCCCCGGCCTTTTAGCGATGGCCGTCATCCTTACCAACTTTATCGTGAAAGATTTAGAAAGCGTAATTATAAAATAATGCCTCCATACAAAATCAAATCAGTTTTTTTTTCCCCAGAACCAAAACACGATTTTAGGCGAGTAGGGGAACTGGAATATTTCTCGATTAACGCCTAGTAAGTCCGAGTCGTAGGCGCCAACACTTTTTGGCCAAATTAAAAATTTAACATTCGAGGTAAAAATAATTAACGACTTTTTTTTCCGCTAGGCCTCGCTCGCTTCATCAATATGCCTCGAGCATTTTACGTGAGAATGGCGTATTTTTTTCTAGTCCAGTAGGGCGGCATATCGGGTCCCTGGGCCAATATCGTGAATTAGAAAGTAAACGCTCTGTCTCTTTGATAATGAAGATATTCGCCTCTGGCCTTGTTAATAATTCAGTGTTATTATCGAAAAATCTAATGTATAGTCTCTATAATGAATGGTCCGTTGCTTTCGGGATAGCTTCGTATTTTCCGTCCATGGTTCAACCGAACCCACGCGGCTCGCTTCCGAATTCAAAATAGAGCTACCTCGAGGGGGAAAATGTGATAACTTAGAAATGTTATTTTTTGTTTTATTGGTTAGCGGGTAAACGAATATTTCCCGGCAATTGGATTAATGTATAAGCGATTCCATTTTCTTTTCGATTGTCAATTTAGGTGATTACCATTTTAGCTCGTCAGGCAAAATCAATTGTTAAATTGCATAGAAAAATCGAACGCTTCTTGTTTTAAATTACTTGACGAATTTCAATTCTACATATTACAATATTTTTTCCTTACGAGCTGAAGTAAAGATTTTATTTTTCATAAATATTAGTTACGATGTTCTTAAACAGAGGTAATTGTAATATCACAGGAAAAAAACAAATATCAATTTATTTTTTACATTTGGTAATTTTTTCTCCTATGACGTACAATTTAAAATTAAATTTGATACTCACATTTGGAAAACGAAAATATGGAGCTTGAAAATTGTTTGGTATACAGATAATATGTAAAATGTCTTGTGGTTTTCTATTGAATACTATAAAGTCTGTGTTCGTACACGACCTAGAAAAGTCAGGGAATTCGAAAATATTCCCAAAAAATCAGGCAAATACATTTAAAAAAATACATTTTAAACATTTTGTAAGATTTTACTTCAAACCTTTCATTTATTGTACAAAAATGATCAGGAAAAACCTGGGAAATTCGGGGAAATTCATTCCGAAAATTATGTGTGAACCATGAAAGATAGTTTTTCTTATGTTAAATTCAAATAGGTGTTTCCATAGAGTATACTCTATGGTGTTTCTATGAAATACGGTAGGTCACGTGTAAATGGTTTTTTCTACGTCACTAGCTATAGAGTCTTGTCGTCTGTTACGATTTTGAAAACTTGTAACGTCACAGCTGTAGTGTTAATAGTGGCCGCCATGACCGTTAACGTTTTTATCAATAGGCAAATTACAATGGTGACGTCGCAGGGTTTTAGACGACAACACTCTAGAGTTATTGAAGATAGAGAGCGAGCGATGGGGTCGATTAAAGATTTTGGAATTCGAAGTCCACGTGCGAAACGCGCGTGCCAATAAAGTACTTTAAAACTTAAGCTCGTGACGCGGAGATAAGCATTTTGTGTTTTCAATTTTGTTTTATTTTATGGAAACACCTATTGTTATAGCACTCTTATTAAATTAAGTTATCGTGGCTGTTTTTGCTAAAATTTCGAGTTATTGTATTTTCGCATTCGGGAAGCGAAATTTTCAACATCCTCGGCTGAAGCGAATAGCCGGTGGGCTTTGTAGATAAAATGGAGGGGCTGTCTCATCCCACTTTCGCAAACCAGTTTCCCGCTTTCCCGTTATTATTATTTATTTTGCATTATTTTGGACTGGATTTTTACACAATTATCTGTGTTATTTATCCCGTGATGGATACGATTCAAACGAGAATAATAATGACCACACTCTTTTTCAAGGCTTTAGTAATTGACGTTTTTACTTGTGTTTTTTTTGGGGTATTTGTCACGCGTAATGGTACCGGTATTGGATATTCTTCAGCGTTTTTTGGGACATAACAGAGGTACTCATCCTGAGTTTCATCATAACCATGGTAGCTGCTACTTTTCACCCCTAATACCATTAAAATTATTTTTTTTTAAAATTTCGTTCCTTATATTTTTGTGGTTAAAGCATTTTTTCAAGTTAGTGGTGATTTTGATAATTTAACTGGCATTTTTCTAAGCGCATTCATAGCTCATCAAAGGATGAATTTGTACATGCTCATAGGTATAATTATCTTTAAACATTCATGGTAAATCTGCTAAATTTAGTATACATTTTTGACAATTATATTTTAACCGTCGCGTATTAGTCAAATTTGATAGTTTTTGGCAGCTCTAAATAATTTGAATTCTACCATGTCAAAACAAAGGTTATTATTTTACTCTCCGATGTCATAATCAGAGTTGATTAATTATTTTATCCTACAACGTCGAAAAATATATTAAACTTCAATCACCTAGAAACCCTATTATTAATTAAAAAAACTTTCTACTTAGAAGCGTGTTCAAACGATTTTTAGCGTTGCTTTGATGTCCGAGGATCATTTCAACATTGTCCTTTTCCTAAAGCCTAAATAAATACATTCTTGTTTAAACCGAAAATGAAAATTTCAAGAAATATCCCCGGATAAACGTAATCATTTTTGTAGGCTATTAATTCTCGGCTAAACGATATTTCGTTCTAACCTAAAAAGCTAAAGAACTGGTATTATGACATTTTCGGTTTTCCCATTCGATATAGTAGAGAAGGGGAGGACTTACAAAGACACTAATTACGTTGCACGAGAACTGGCAATTTGAATGAGTCATTTGGCTCCGCATTATAAAGAAAACCCACCGAGAAATAAAAGTAGGGAAAGGGGCAAATGTCGCCGTATGTAGGATGGGACCGGGCAGGAATCCATACCTCTACGTGGAATCCCTATCCAGCCGTATCGCGTACATGGTAAGATCACTCTGACGGCTTTGGTCCCGCCTACGAGAGAAAAAAATCCCCTTTGCACGCGCTCCCCTCTCACGTTGTTGTTTGTTAAGTTAACATAGGGAGGTCAAAAAAACCGTCAGCCACATCGATACGGAAATCTGCCGCGATAAGCATTCCAAGTAAAGGTATGGATTCCTGGACCAGGCGATATTGTCTCTCGATGAATATACGTAATCCCAAGAATTGATTCAGGTTAACGAAGAATATGTTCTCGATAAAAAAAACCACGCCCCCTAGTTTTCCACGTGTTACTCTTCCCCCATTTTGTCGGTACTCTGACCAGCAGCGTTGCCAGACGTCCTATAATTATAGGACAAATCTATAATTTTGCCACAAAATTTTCGGTGTCCTATAATTTTAGGACAAATCTATAATTTTGCCACAAAATTTTCGGTGTCCTATAATTTAACAGTGTAATATATAGGGCGTTTTTTCCGATTTTTTTATATTGATGACCTATAAATCCTATAATCTGAAAATCTCTTACTGTAAGCGTTAACCGTTGAAGAATTTCTTGGATCGCAGCCGACGAATGCGATGAATAGACGTGTTTTTATTATTTTTAATATTTTATTTGTTTTTATTTAAAAGGTTTTATTTTACCATACGTCAATGGGTTTATTTGAAAGTGAAATTTTGTCAAACATCAGTGGTATATCCGATGAAAAATTGAAACTACCGCCAAATACAATGTGTCCTATAATTTGAACTGGAAATCTATAATTTTTAGTCCTTGGGACTATAATTTGATTTTGGCTATCTGGCAACGTTGCTGACCAGGCCCTTTCCCGGAAAGGGGAAGACACTTTGGTAAGGCGGAGACTATCGTCCGGGAACCAGTGGCTATAGCGAGCCACGCATTCTCTGTTAAAATGAGCACATTCTTGGTAATCCACGTCCGTGACTGGTTCGGCTTTGGACGTCCCGAGCTTATTGACGCGGACATTAAATAAAAAGCGAAGCGTACTAATGGACGATATACTCCTTTTTGTTCCGACTTCCTTCGCATTGAAACTGCGACACGCCGCCGGAGAAAGCGACTACTTTTTGTCCATAATTTGCCAATTTTCTATAGAGCGGGATGCGTATTAAATACAATGAAATAACCTTGTGAAATTTCATTTTTCTAAAATATATATTTCTAGTGGCACGGGGATTTGTTCCCGTCGAGATTTCGTGACTTTGAAAAAGTGATACAACGTAAATCTTCCTGGCATTTTTCTCAGTATTTTTATTTTTGAGACTAAAAGCTATAGCCTTATCAAGAATAGCTGGGTGGTGTTAATATTTGTAAGGTTCATTGAAAAAAATGAAATTAAGCTGTTACTACCGATCGTTATTGACATACATTTTTTTCTGGAGTTTATTGGATCTTACCAAAACCCTTACATTCAACCACTTCAGAACTTCAAGTCTAGAACCATTTTGGCTAAGTACAAAATGTAGCATCCGTTTTTCTTAAACTTTATTATCGGTGCGCCATCTATATTTTGCGAAGAATTCTAATTAAATTTATATTTAATTTAAGCATAACGATCATTTCGCGACATGAAACCGAGGATTCCGACATTAGCGAATTTTGGGTACGGGATTTTGAATCTCAAAGTATTTCAGTAATCAAATTGATTTTGAGATATCAGAGTGCAATTTTGATGTTGGTTTCTTGTAGGGATGCACCGATATATCGGCCTATTTTCCTAATATCGGTATCGGCCAATATCGGCTTAAGCGAAGCCGATATTTTTCGATACCGATTTTAGAAAAATATTTTCAGAAAAACATTTAAAAATAAGAAAATTCTCGATTAACTATAACTACTGATAATCTTTTATTTGGTTAGCCGCGCCACGTACGCCAAACTTAAGAAGTTAGATCGTACCTTTTTTTAGAAAGGGGGTTAAGAGTGTAAAAAAATAAAAACCACTATATCCGATTTGTGATAGAAAATATGTATCACGTAAAATTAAAAGAAATTTATTCGGATATGCTCTTTTTTAATGAAAAATTAGAAATTAGTGTACTGAACCGTCTTTTACAATGATTTTATCATATACACTACTGTTATGATAAATTACTTTTAACATCGACCGATATTATCGGCCACGAATAGCCGATACATCGGCTGTACCCACATCGGTGCACCCCTAATTTCTTGTTTCTTAGGCTGATTTCTAAAATTTGGAACTAATTTTCACCCAGAGTTAGAGATTTTCCAATTTGATTTCAAGATTTCTAAAATCATTTTCCGAGAGTACGGGATTTGTACGAATGTACATGGTAATTGGTAAAACACAAGAGGCGGCGCTAAAAATGTTTCAGCAGTTCGACCAAATGTCTATAGCAACGGACCGTAGATCTCAAAAGTCTTACTTTTCGAGGAGGAAACTTGTAATGTAAACATGTACGGTCGTGTCTACGGATTAGTCGAGGAAATGTCTGCGGGTTCGAGAGTAATTTATGATCCTACACGTACATTGCTTCTTTTCTGAAAACGAAATGCATTGCATTTTGCAGGAAAATGTTTCAATAACTATCATACTATTCCACGTGCCATAGGCGTGTATTCTTGTTAGTGGATCCAACATTTTAAGGTTTGCTTATTGCTAAAACAGTACCGAAAACGGCTGTATTCATTATGGAAATTCGTCTTGAAACGATAGTTGAAGGTTTGCGGATACAAATCATAAAAATAGTTTGAAATCGATTTTAAAATATAAAATCTACGGCAAAATAATTATTTAAAATTAAAACCATTCCGCGGTAAAAAAAATAAAAAAATATAAAAAAAGTCAGATATCTGAAAAATATTAACATTTCAATTGCAGAATTGCATATAGGTGGAATTTGAATTGAAAATTAATATCTATCATGAGGGTATTTAAATTTTTCCGGAAAAATAAAATGCGGAAAATATTCCGCAAATCGGAAAAATAAAAAATTAAAACATTAAAACATTAAAAACCTTTAAAAAGTAATTTAACTTTTTATCGATAGAACATGTCTAATATCAGTAAACATACTATAAAACATTAATAGTGTTACATTGTTAATCAGTTTAAACTAGTCTAGAGGTTTAGTTTTACTTTCAGATTCGAAAAAATTAGGCGAAAATTCCGTTTTTTTTTAATTTGCAAACAATGTATTAGACTAATCATGGAATAAAACCTTTTTTATTTCTTTCGGAAAAATTCAGAAAATTTTCCGGAAAAAATCCCTTGGTCATTTTCCGCGGAAAATTTTTCGAGTTACAACACCAAAACATTCATCAGAATTTAGTAGTTTCAGTTCGTAGCTTTGGCTATGGCTGCCATTTTGTGCGGGATTTTTTCTCTATGGGAAAAAGCATAGGTGACGTCGTGTCACGTGATACTGAAATCACTGTAAATACCAACAAAAAAACTAGTGTAAAAACATCGTAACTTGAAAAAATATTATTTTGTAAATAAAAATAAAGATTTGAAATCTTTTTATTATATTTTTATCGTGAAGTCTATGAAGTCCGTATGGTAAAATATAGAATATAATGGAAAAGATCTAGTCAATACTTGTTCGTCTTAAAACATGGTAATTCCACCCCAGCGTCGCCGTGTAATTTGACACGTGTATCGCGCGTACAAAAACCGTGAAAGCCAGTATCGGTAACAATTCCCTGGCAAACAAAAGTCTCTTATTTTTACTGAATTCGACGTTGTAGAAACCTTTGTCTCGTACAACGTACTACGCTATTACAAGCGTCCAAAAATTAAAGCCGTTGCCGGCTAAATCCTGGTAACGAACTTGTAATGGTTCCGCTACGGCTAAATCCGTATAATACGGTAAAACAGTGACAATGTTACCTTAACACGCTAAACCCAAAAGGGGGGTGTACTATTAAAAAGAACTAGAAATAAAGGAGAAAGAAGGGGAGAGGGGTGAGACAGGACAACTTGGGCAAACAATGGCGCTGTGATTCCGCGCTTTTGAAGACCGCAAAGCAAACAAAAAAGGATGGAAACGGAGGTGTTCGGGAAGAAAAGGTGGTCGCCTAAAGTCGTTTGGGCGAACTGTTTTATAGATTAAATGCCCTTTTCATCTCCCCGTTAGCCTTATGGCGAGAGATTTTAGCTAACCCAGGCTTAGCGTTGGCGCCGGTTTAAGGCGTTGATGAGGTAAAGACTGCGCCCTTCTCCACGGCCGCGATTTGATTGTGGACTCTTCGGTATACGAGGAAAACGGCGTATTTATTTTACAGTCGCTTAGTTCACGAGGGTGGGGGGTGTCCGACCCATTTTCAACACGCGTTTAAGTAAAGGTACTCCGGCTTGACACGCGTTTAATCCTCGAGGCTTAAGGCTCGGTCGGACCACCGACGCCCTCGCTACGGCTCTTCCCGGCCGATTTTTCTTCGCGAAAGTCTCGGAATTTCGGCACCCAATTCTCCGCGTTTCGCATTCCCAGAGGCGTCCCATCATTTTCCCCCCGCCCCCAACCACTGAGACACTCCATAAATTAGTGTCCTGTCCTGTCTAGTATCGTCTTTGCATTTTTAATTTTTATTTATTCGGATCCACTACGATATACGCTGGTGTAAGCTGATTAGTGTTTATTTTTTTTATTTTTTTCGGTTCTACAGGGAGTTTCAAAAGGTTACGCAAAAATGTGAAGGAGTTGTAGGGGGTGAGTTGAGAAGTATGCCGGTTTTTCCCCATTTTCCTACGATGAGTTTAAAGAGCGCCAGAGAGCTTCAAAGTGTGGCCTACTAGCCACTGGAAGTAGGCAAAACCAATTAGCAGGTAAATGCGATTTCAGGGGTACGATAGATTTCCGAATGCCAAAGCATGGCCCTCCGCTAGTCCATAATCGAAATGAATATCCGCCAGTTCTTCAGAAGTGAACTCCATCGTTGCAGTTGAAAGTGATGAGAAATCACGACTTTAATTACTGTTTAAGTTTACTTTTTCACACTGGCAACCTCGATTTGTTTACAAAGTCCTTTTTTACCTATCACACGAACCCAAACCTTAATGTTCGCGTTTCCCTGCTGCTAGGTTTCGCGCTTGTTGCAGCTTACTTCCAGGGGCTAGTAGGCCACACTTTGAAGCTCTCTGGCGCTCTTTTCTCTCTTCATAGGAAAATGGGGGAAAAACAGGCATACTACTCAACTCACCGCCTACAACTCCTTAAAATTTTTGCATAACCTTTTGAAACACCCTGTATGTGACCTTTTAAATTGCCATTAGCCCATCCTTTAACGTTGTTTGCGGGTCCACGAAGAAGCATTTGTCAGAATTCGCTCATGGCATATTTCTAAAATTTATTAAAGCCAATATTTTCGCGTTTTCTTTAGCCATTTTTCAGTGTTAATATCAAATTTTGTTATATTCTCAACCGGGAATTTGGTGTTATTCTTATTTTCCTCAAGCTTTCGTGTGGTACATGTTAAAATCGCGTCTGCTTCAGCAGGGTTGCTATGCATTTTCCGTCCTAAATTATTTATTTCACGTCGAAAATGTATGGCAACCCTGTTTTCCAGCGACATATTAACAGGGTTGCCATACATTTTCGGTGGGGTGGCGGAGTGGTTAGCACTTTCGCCGCGCAGCAAGAGGAGCCGGGTTCGATTCCAACTTGTGGCACTGGGTGAAAACTCTGAACCACTCCTTCCGCGTTGAGTTTGCAAGTTATCTCCCCACTTGTTACAAGTAGTTTCTCCCCGAGTTTTTCGGTTTCATCTTCACCTAAGTGTAGGGAGCTGTTGGCTCGCGTGGCATGAAGGGCTTTCCACCACCCTCCTACGCATTGTAGGATGACTTGGGCCTAAGGTTGTGCCTTGGGTATTAGCCTAGCTGATTATTATTATTTATTATTATTAAAATGGCGTCTGCTTCACCATGTTCCACAGGAAAGCTTCCGAAAACCGCCGCTTGAGGGAAATAGGAATAACACCCATTATCATTTCATAATAATAATGTTTATCCAAGCGTATCTCCCGTGGCTATAGACTCTTAAAGGCCGACTACATAAATCTTCGGTTTACTCTGTCTTTCACTGGAAGTAGGATTACTGCAATACACGTGTGCCATGCAGTCAGCCTACTTCCAGTGAAAGACAGAGTAAACCGAAGATTTATGTAGTCGGCCTTTAAACGCGCCTCCCCAATCGCCCGCCATTACATTGCAGTCTACGGGGAGGCTTGCTCGTTGGTTGTCTGTACGATAATGGCGGCGCCCAGTAAAAGTTTCTAAAAAGAGTGTATATGTAGCAGAACATTCTGGGCGGAGCTTTTTCCCTTTACGCCCTCCTCATACGTCAATCCAAGACTTAATCACGCCTCTTATTGGTTGATTGAAGGAAAGACAAAATATATTAATATTCCTTTTCGTATAATCAACGGGATTGCGTTTCTATAAAATAAGCTACGCTTGCTGGACTTGTTTTTATGTAGTCACGAAATACGTAGAAGTTCAGTTCAGTTTATGTTTAAAAACAGGGTTTCTCGTCGAATTTACTCTTATGTCCAGGGCTTTTCGTAGTAAAACCATGAATCTATTTAACCCATGAATATTCAACTGGAATAGCCTAGGTAACCTCTGGCGACGCGTGGGGCGGAGCCAATTTATAGCGACGGAGTCGAAGTAGAACTCAGCTGTGTCAGCTGTTATTTATAAGCAGTCGAAGCGTTAGTTCCTAAAATGACGCGCTATGGTTATGTTTCCTTTTTGCAGTACTTATCATTAATCTATTTAAATAAATAGATCTATTTCATATTATTATTAGAATAGATTTTATTAGAATAAAATGATAACAAAGCATTTATTATTTAATAATAATATGGCAAAAATGACTCAGGTTTTCTTCCAAAGTTTCACCGAGGCTTAGCTTTTCAGAGATAGTTTGTATGTTTAAATTGTTATAAATCTCACAGACACTCGATAGCGTAAGATTGCTTTCAAAATATCGGATTAACATTCCTTTTTAATTTTTATTTTTATACTAGAAAGAATTATAACTGTAAAGCTTATTTTGAACAAAATAACGTGAACCGTACCTGAGAAGTCATTTCGCGGCTATTCTGCTCTCCGAGCTCTCGTAAACTATCTGGCGCTAAAATGACATCATTTCCGAATTCGTTCTTATTGGCATAAAGAGTAAATCACTCGTATGGCGCGAAAATAGGCTCCGCCCCACGTTCCCTCAGAGTATACCGTGGCTAATGATAGAGTTGGATATTCATGGGTTAAATAGATTCATGGTAAAACGTCATCGATACGTCACCCGTGACGCAGCAGCAACATCAAAACCAGAAGGCCAGTGTTACTTTATAGGAAGGCCTATAGGCTCGGGTGCGTAGTTTAAATTTTGGTCATAAGTATCGCCGCCTACCGACCGAGCTTAAAATTGAATATATGAAATTGTCTGCTCGTTCAAAATTGTCATAACAGCTGAAAGTTCAACCGGAAAACCTAGAATTTCAAAAGGTGTCTGCCAGACTTGGAAATAGCGGGTGTCCTGGTGACCGTAGGGCCCCCGTTAAAAATATCAGATGGCGCTATATTTCCTAAGCTTGAGGCATATTGAATTGAGTTGCCCATATTAATATATTTTAACTTATTTGTCCAAAAGTTTGGCAGCACTGTACATTTTTCTCGCTCTGAACAAGCCGGGGAGTCGATGTAAAAAAAACAAAATGGCGGTTCGCTAGCGGTCTTTGTTAATTTAAAGCCTAAATCAACTAAGTTTTCGTTTTATTTTTCCTAATTAGAGAAATTACCACGCAGTTACGATTGTAAAACTAACTAATTTTTTTTAATTACTAAACACACACTCAAGAAAGTGACGTCACTGTTATTTACAACGCGCTACCTTAGTTCCAAAATCAGGTATCTCAAAAAATTCAATTTGAATAAAAAATTATTTAATTTTTAATACTTAGCATTGGGTAATGATTAAAAAAAAAATAAAAAATATAATTTTTAATATTTTTAATCTAAGCGAAGGTTGAAATGATCTTTCGAAAAACGACAAAAAAAGCAATTTCAAGTAAGTCGAGTTACCTGATTTTGGAAATAAGGTAATATCTCGTCGTGGGCATAGTGTCCGTGGACGAGAGAAAAATTAACAATATAATAATTCCTGGTAGACGATATGAATTCCCTCTTTGAAGGTTCGCGTCTAAAAGCGCTAAAAGTCGCACCTACGCAAAGCGAATGAAGTATGGCGTATTCCCATTCCGCCGAGTTTTTCAAATTCCGTCCGGATTGAGGAGGAACGGCCCGTTATTAATGTTAGAAAAGGTCGCGGCATGGCGCTGTCCGCGTTGGAAGCGCTGGAATTCTCGAGGCATTAACGCGTTGAGGCGTCGGAATATATAGGTAATACACCTCCGCTGAAAAGTTACTTTTGATTTATTCGTCTGCTATACGAACTAATTTAAAGTTTTAATTAGACTTAATGTTAATTAAATTCTAGTAGTTTCGAGTGCCGTTGAGGGTATTGGCGCGTGTTTGGCATTCTCAAGGAGAGAGCGTTCTTTTGGTTTTTGGACCAAATAATTCGAGGTTTAGGTATTACTTTCTCGTATATAGAGAGGATGGCTTTCTTGGTTTGGGAAGATTCATTGAGTTATTGCGTTTATTTTGGCCGTCGCCGTTGACTTATATTCCTCCATTAATAGGCTGGCGAGCCCGCAATTTGCATGCGATAGGCCAATTACGGTAAGCGCGTGTTCCGACTCCATTTTCTCGATGCGGGTCAACTCCCCCCCCCCCTCCTCCACGCTGGCATCGTAATGACTCGCTTTCGAAGTTATTCTAAAATTAAAGGCGATTTACGGATTTAGCGAAGCCCGTGGATTTCGGTAATAAACACCATCCACCCAAGGCGAAGTTTACGGATTCCACCGCGAGATGGCAGCGACAGCGATAGAGGTGAGGAGAGTAAGAGACTATGCTTTGGAAACTGCGTATATTATATTTCTGTATTTAACGTAATTATATTAATTTAAGGACAGTGTAATGTAGTTACCTCTAGGTAATTTCAGAAGTGTATCACATCTTTTAGGTGATAAGTATCCAGTTAAGAGTCTTAGGACGTAAAATGAGGCGTGTACCTTCGGAGGCTTGAGGCAGTTCAAAAGTGTATCGCATCTTTTAGGTGATAAGTATCCAACTAAGAGTCTTAAGACGTAAAAATGAGGCGTGTATCTTCGGAGGCTTGAGGCAGTTCAAAAGTGTATCGCATCTTTTAGGTGATAAGTATCCAACTAAGAGTCTTAAGACGTAAAAATGAGGCGTGTATCTTCGGAGGCTTGAGGCAGTTCAGAAGTGTATCGCATCTTTTAGGTGATAAGTATCCAACTAAGAGTCTTAAGACGTAAAAATGAGGCGTGTATCTTCGGAGGCTTGAGGCAGTTCAAAAGTGTATCGCATCTTTTAGGTGATAAGTATCCAACTAAGAGTCTTAAGACGTAAAAATGAGGCGTGTATCTTCGGAGGCTTGAGGCAGTTCAAAAGTGTATCGCATCTTTTAGGTGATAAGTATCCAACTAAGAGTCTTAAGACGTAAAAATGAGGCGTGTATCTTCGGAGGCTTGAGGCAGTTCAAAAGTGT
This sequence comes from Leiobunum rupestre, assembly GCF_980474605.1. NCBI lineage: Eukaryota > Metazoa > Arthropoda > Arachnida > Opiliones > Sclerosomatidae > Leiobunum > Leiobunum rupestre. The sequence goes on along the minus strand of NC_143394.1, from coordinate 27,344,636 downwards.
ATCGCATCTTTTAGGTGATAAGTATCCAACTAAGAGTCTTAAGACGTAAAAATGAGGCGTGTATCTTCGGAGGCTTGAGGCAGTTCAAAAGTGTATCGCATCTTTTAGGTGATAAGTATCCAACTAAGAGTCTTAAGACGTAAAAATGAGGCGTGTATCTTCGGAGGCTTGAGGCAGTTCAAAAGTGTATCGCATCTTTTAGGTGATAAGTATCCAACTAAGAGTCTTAAGACGTAAAAATGAGGCGTGTATCTTCGGAGGCTTGAGGCAGTTCAAAAGTGTATCGCATCTTTTAGGTGATAAGTATCCAACTAAGAGTCTTAAGACGTAAAAATGAGGCGTGTATCTTCGGAGGCTTGAGGCAGTTCAAAAGTGTATCGCATCTTTTAGGTGATAAGTATCCAACTAAGAGTCTTAAGACGTAAAAATGAGGCGTGTATCTTCGGAGGCTTGAGGCAGTTCAAAAGTGTATCGCATCTTTTAGGTGATAAGTATCCAACTAAGAGTCTTAAGACGTAAAAATGAGGCGTGTATCTTCGGAGGCTTGAGGCAGTTCAAAAGTGTAACGCATCTTTTAGGTGATAAGTATCCAACTAAGAGTCTTAAGACGTAAAAATGAGGCGTGTATCTTCGGAGGCTTGAGGCAGTTCAAAAGTGTAACGCATCTTTTAGGTGATAAGTATCCAACTAAGAGTCTTAAGACGTAAAAATGAGGCGTGTATCTTCGGAGGCTTGAGGCAGTTCAGAAGTGTATCGCATCTTTTAGGTGATAAGTATCCAACTAAGAGTCTTAAGACGTAAAAATGAGGCGTGTACCTTCGGAGGCTTGAGGCAGTTCAGAAGTGTATCGCTTCTTTTAGGTGATAAGTATCCAACTAAGAGTCTTAAGACGTAAAAATGAGGCGTGTATCTTCGGAGGCTTGAGGCAGTTCAAAAGTGTATCGCTTCTTTTAGGTGATAAGTATCCAGTTAAGTCTTAAGACGTAAAAAATGAGGCGTGTACGTTCAAATACTAGGAGCAGTTCACGGAGAGTTGTCAGTCCGTCGGTACGTAATGGTTTACTTTGTCATTGGCGAAACAAACTATCACTAAAACAATTACATTGGTCGAATAGGAAGTGTCATACTTATCTTTATTATCCACTTATGGTTATACTTAGGGATAATTTCTACGGCTAAATCATCGGATTCAGGGGTATCATGGTCGAATTTCGCCACGGCGCTTGCCTCAATCACGTTGTAAGACGTCTGTTTTAGAGAAGCAATGAGGTTCCCAGCTGAATTGATTTTTTATTATCAATGCTAAAAATCGTCTTAACATAATCATTATTCCTAAGTATAAATAAATAAATTTTTGGTATTAACTATTCCACATTTTGAGGGAAAAAAATCATGTATTTTCAAGAAAAGGATCCTTTGAAATTACACAATCAATATAGTTTTCTATATTTCAAAAGTAGACAGAACTTTTTAAAAATGTCACCGAAGTTGGGTTAATATGTTTAAATATATAAGTTTAATGTGATAACGTGTTTATTGGAATGAAATTTTTGAGTTTTCTTCACGGTTTTAGAATAATTCAACCTTTTTTGGTCTTAATAATTTTCCAAAGTGGAGAGGTGCGCGAAAGAGTTATAGGTTTTCTTGAACCTCCCCTTTTTGGTATAGAAAATCATTGGCTTCTTCATAAAGTACGCGGAATAGAAAAAAGTTCTCTTTATTTCAACGAATTTTTGCTGAAAAAGATTTTCTGAATTCATCGCGGTGTATTGAGAGTAGTGTTGTATTTTTGGCTCCTTATAAAATATCATTGACTGGAAAAAAATTAACCGTAGAAAAAGTGGTGGAAAAGTCTCGAGTTTCTTATATATTTGCAGACCAAAGGGTGTTATATATTTTGCCCGCTTTGAAGTTTTCGCGAATTACGTTAGGTAACGCTGTCCGTTTTTCGCCGTTCTCAGCAACTAGATGGCCCTAGGGGCGCTGATAAATCCGTGAGGCAAACTGCGGTAGCGTGGCCCCGAGGCTGTAAAGCTCGCAGCCCAACGCGATCATTCAATATTGTCCGATTTGTAAGACGCGGCGCGCGGGCCTCGGCTTCCCGATGTAAAGAATCTCTAATCGGGCCTCGGCCCATCCACCGTCTATGAGCGAGTACTTCCTCTAATAGACGATACAAATTGAGCTATATAATCGTAGTCTCTGGTATTATATAAATCCCGCCGACTTTCCATCGTTCTTCCCTCATTGGCGGAAATAGGCGTGGCTTTATAAAAATCCACCAATCATCTTCGACTTTTTTTTGCAGATAACGGATATCCGTCCCCGGATATTTTGCTCCCCCTCAATTCCCCTTCGCCTTCTATATATAATCCGAAGACTCGTCTTTCTGGTCGCTTAGACTTAGAATAAACGGGCTAGCCTGAAGCGGCTATCGTTTTTGCGTCTTCCGGACAAGACACGTGTCTTCGGGCTTTCATACTTCTGATTAATAATCCCCACCTTTTACTCGGTTTTACGGTGCACGGTATATCGGTTTTATATTAAACACCCGTAACAAATGTAATATATTTCACGCATTTTTATACAACTAGAGGGCGTTCGGTCGTGAAGTACCCTTTGTAACTTGTTGAAAATTTTGGGGGTTCTCGGATTTTTCGGAAATTATATTTTTTTTCTGAAACCGAAAATAATACCCTCGATTTTTTATACGGTGGAGGTACTAAATATGTACCACCTTTTTCCGTTTAGAAAGAACCTTATTTAAGGTTCATTGAATGTATAAAAATTCCGCTTTTCTCGAACACAATATAAAAGCAATACTGTGTCGGTCTTTTTCGGATATTCGTCCAGTTAACCGCCCAGCTCGTGTAAAGGCGGGAGGGATAGGCCATAACTTGACTATTTACCAGGGCTTTCAGCGGCGCTGTATTGTTAACGCGTCCTCTCTCGAGATAGGAGCTGACGAAAATCGAGGCGAAAACCGCGCGAAATCTTAGACTATATAGTATTTCCTCGTTATATACCAGGTAGATCGCGCTGCTAGAAACTTCCGGTTTCCGCCAAGAAACATCCGGTCGTTCTTCCTCGCTAACTTCCCCCGTGGCTTTAAAATGACGAGAGGAGAGAGTCCGATATTTGTCGCCGATAGATGGCGACGGGAGCGCGGAGCGTCGGTGTTGGCTGGCGATTTTTAACTCCGATCTGGCCCTTCGTAAAATCGGGTTCGTTCCCCGTTGCGAGCCGTTCTCGGCTCTGATTTCTGGAGAGCATTACGCTAGCGTTTTCCACACGCTATTGTTCGCGCCAAATAAAACTATACCAGTTTTACGACTGTTTACCCATAACGCCGGTCGTCACTAGAAAGGCACTTTAACCCTTAAAAGCTTTTAAATCACTGATTAAAATCGTTTCAATTTTATTTCCTCCTTTATTTTTAACGATTTCTGTACGTACTTCTTACGTTTTTAAGGAGAGTATTAACGACACTTTTATTAAGAAACTCTTTACCTTCTAAACGGAAAAATCTGGCGTTAGCGTCTTATTGTTAATCCCCGCAGCAATCGTATAAAAAAGTCTATAAAGTTAAAAATCGGTGCCTGACCCGCCACTGGCCCATTGTATCGAGAAAGAGGCCTTCTAAGACCCGAGCGGACCATTTCTATACGGTTCCTTATTTTGTAAAGGAGCCATTGAAAAGGTAGTATTGGGAAGATTTGGGGATCTTCGAAGGAAAGAGAGAGCCCGGGTTTAATCCTCCGCCGTCTTGAAAACGGGGATTCTATAATCCGGAAAGGATTATAGTGTTGCCTAGGATCTACCCCTTGAACGTCGGCTCCCCCTTCCACCTCCGTTTCGGGTCGAGCCGTCTCAGCAAAAATCTCTTTTCTTTCAAAATAATATCGGCACGTGTCTTGAAAAGATAATTTTGGAAACTATATATATATATTATCAATCGTATCGCTTCGAACCATACGGGATTTATATTAATTTTATATATTTATATATATATTAAAGGACAAGTTTGAAAATCTAAATAAGGATTAGACACTGGCATCATCGCGAATCCAGGAATAGGACGGTTAGTTAACTTCCTCTAATCAGTTGCGACGTCAGCTTCGCTATTTAATTTTAGTAGAATTATAAAATATATTTATCAGATAGGAGTATAAAATATATATATTTCTATACTGTTAAAGTTATTCTCTTCACGATCCTGATTATTCAAAATAACTTTCGAAAGAAAACGAAATACGTAATTGTAATGGCTAAGACTTGTACTTCTGGGAAATATGCTTTATGAATTACTAAATATTTTCGCATTTTATCAACTTCCCATAATAAATGGATCTTTATATCCTATCTATATTTGTTTCTTAGCTTTTAGTTAAAAATCGAGTTTGATAAATATCTTTTTTTTTTACATTTCTCACCGACTAAAACTTAAAAGTTCGTTAAACTTCCATGAAATGTTCTAGTTTTAATTTCATTTATTTTTAGGGTGATTCAATTTAATTCCTAGCGTTATTTTTTATTACGCCCGTTAATATTTTACGAGTGTAGGTTACTTCATATACGCTGAAATTTCCTTAGTTTACTTCATAAATAAAATCCGAAATTCCCACGCCTTTATTCTTCGTTCGAGGAAGTTTCATTCGTTGCAACAAATTGTGTTAAATTCGTAGGATGTTGAAGACAAAGATGAAACTGTATTAGTAACGTTACCTAAAATTTTAAGACATTTACAATATTAATTACTCTCGCGAACGGAAGGAAAATTCTCGTATTGTTTCGGTGTTTATTCTTGAAGCGTGTTAAATTGTATCTATAACCCACTTTCCGTAATAATATTTTCGTTCTAATTTACGTAATTTTTCTTTTAACTGATAGGATCTTTCGGTGTAGTTGTCTGTATTTGCGATCTCCGATGTCAGAGGCTTGAGTCGCATCGATGACGAATCCAGGGCCCATTGCGAGTCAGGCTTCGCCAGTGTCCCGTCAGCTGTCCTCGGCCGCGACGGTGTCCCGCCATCGATGGTGGCCGTAGACACTTGGAAGCCCAAAGAAGCGCTCGTTTATCGGAGAAAGTGTTTCCGGCGTCGGGGAGACCCCTTTGCTGCCGTCACATGAGGCATCCGTTGCTACAAGGGCGACTCTGGTCCAGGGTGTTCCAGGTAAGGACTTTTTCATTAGCATCGTATCCAGGGCACGCTCGAAAATATTATTCTTAAGAAAATTATAATTGAAAGCACGTTGGGTACACTTATCCGGGATTCTTTTGGGCTGTTTTGAATTTTCTGAGTTTAGTAAAACGTTTAAACCTTTGGTCTAACACAGCCTGTTCTCGGACTAAAAGTGTACTATTTTTACCATAAAATGATTTATTCGCCTGTTCTCGGACTAAAAGTGTACTCTTTTTACCATAAAATGATTTATTCGCCTATTCTCGGACTAAAAGTGTACTCTTTTTACCATAAAATGATTTATTCGCCTGTTCTCGGACTAAAAGTGTACTCTTTTTACCATAAAATGATTTATTCGCCTGTTCTCGGACTAAAAGTGTACACTTTTTACCATAAAATGATTTATTCGCCTGTTCTCGGACTAAAAGTGTACACTTTTTACCATAAATGATTTATTCGCCTGTTCTCGGACTAAAAGTGTACTCTTTTTACCATAAAATGATTTATTCGCCTATTCTCGGACTAAAAGTGTACTCTTTTTACCATAAAATGATTTATTCGCCTGTTCTCGGACTAAAAGTGTACACTTTTTACCATAAAATGATTTATTCGCCTGTTCTCGGACTAAAAGTGTACACTTTTTACCATAAAATGATTTATTCGCCTGTTCTCGGACTAAAAGTGTACTCTTTTTACCATAAAATGATTTATTCGCCTATTCTCGGACTAAAAGTGTACTCTTTTTACCATAAAATGATTTATTCGCCTGTTCTCGGACTAAAAGTGTACTCTTTTTACCATAAAATAATTTATTCGCCTGTTCTTGGATATGAGATTTACTCTGCCCCGTAAACTATTCGCCTGCTTTCGGACCAAAAGTGGGCTCTTTATAGCCTAAAAAGTTTTATTCGCCTGTTCTCTGACCAAAAGTTTACTCTTTTTACCCTGAAACGCTTTATTCGCCTGTTCTCGGACTAAAAGTGTACTCTTTATAGCCTAAAACGTTTTATTCGCCTGTTCCTGGTATGCAATTTACTCTGTCCCGTAAACTATTCGCCTGTTCTCGGAGTATTAGGAATACTCTGTCCACTCCTTCTCAAAAGCGGTTGTAAAGAGAATAAACTGACTGATTTCCCTTATAAGCATTTGTGAAACGGTCTGGTCTATATAAAAATGTACATTAATTTTGATTAGTTATCGACGCCGGTCAATTTCCCAAGCCTATTATTTTTTTGGGTTGGAAGTGAAGTTAAGTTTCTAAGTGTGATTGAAATGTCAACACAATTTGCTTCTACCAGAAATATGGGATTCTATTAATATTTAACTGAAATTAAGGATTCTATTAATATTTAACTGAAATTAAGGTTTCTATTAATATTTAACTGAAATTAAGGATTCTATTAATAGTAAACAGTTAATCCACTTCTACTTTGAAAAAATCATGCCAACCTTGTTTTAAAAGATTGGACATAAAACGGAAATTTTTCTATGTAAATAACCATGTTGATTGCGTGCAAAGTCCGTAAGTTGTGAGATAATATTTGATCTGTGGGTGCTCTTATTTGAAAATTGCGCCTTCTATACATCAGATAATGAAGTTACTCGGGTGTTTATTAATATTAAATGCCGACCGCATTAGTTGTGTCGAGTAACATTGATTTCGAGTATAGCAGTTGATATGAATAGATGTTTCTGCGTAGGAATTAGAGAGAGGAACAGAAAGTGTAGCCCCGACAAGCAAGGCCCTAAAATAATCATCGTCTCAAAGCTACGCGGTAGGCCGATTTACTTCCGGTTACGTTCCGGATTTCTGTTGGCTGATCGAGAAAGAAAAATAATTTCATTTTCTACACTCTCATTGGCTGATTAAAATTCTTATTTCTTAATCATTGAGCCGGGAATCAGGATTTCGCGGGATGTTGATGAGAGTATTTACATTAATTTAAATTAATTTCATTAGATTATTATTATTTGTAGGTAAGGGTTTCTTTAATGGTAATTTCTTTAACATTAATAACTCCTCAATCAAACATTCCAGAGTTCTGTTTATTATGGTCAGTAGGAATCTAAACAGAAAGACAACAAATCTTATAAAGCTTAGGCCTTAGCGTTTGACGCAAAAATTATTTACCTTTTCTAGTCTCAATTGCATCCTATTTATACATTTCTTTTGTTACATTCAACGATAAATTATTTACCGTCGATTGGAACAAATTAAAAGTATAATATTAACCGATAATGTCCAATAAAAATTAAATTGTTGGGCTTTAGAATTTTAATAATCGAGTTAGATCTATACGAAGTTGTAGCAGACAACCGCAGAAATGACCCGTGTTACGTCACAAACTTAATCCGAAAAAGAGTAGGCCTAATCTACTTGAAGTCGGAAATGTTATACTTTCCGAACCTCTCTAATTTCTATGGTTTCTGTAAAATAAAATATATAAAAAGTAAAAAATAGAATAAGTTGCTCTTACGTCACAAGACACAGCTTTATTAAAGTGTTGGTTGCACGAAAAATCGATAGTAAGAAAAACGAATGAATGCGGGCATGTTTTGAAGCCCAGGACGTTTTCTTTCCAAAAATGTCATTGTCGAACCAAATTTCCAAGCCTAAGTGTATTAACTTTGAGTCCGAAACTGACCTTTTTCGCTCCCCAAAATGCTGAAATTTTCGGCGAATTTCTCTCCTCCGTAGCACGAGCAATTTGGGGCAAATCAAAGCTGTAGTTTTATTCCTTAAATAGAAGGAACTGAAGTGGAGGGATTCTGTTTACTTGTAGAAGTTTTCAAACCAGAGGTTTTTAATCATAATATTAGGCTTATTATCGAAATAATTTTTTTTCACGCGCGCGCTATGTGGCGCGCGCGACCCGACTTTTTAAGAAGAATATTTACAAGGAGCCTTCGGTTTCATATCGTTTTTCTACTACGTAGGCTTGTGTGGGCCTATTTCAATTACTACTGCGTAGGTCTTTTTCCTGGGTGTTAAATCAATCCGCTTTTAATCCCAGATGTAAAGAAATCTATTACAGACAATTATCCAATGATACGCTTCGCATTTTCTGACGTCATGGGTGCCGAGAAGGTCTGGAAATTCGCCGAAAAACTCGATCTCCACCATTTCGACTTCTTTTTATAATAATTCAAAGACCACTTAACCCTTTTTGATGAAATTTTCTGTACTTACTATAAAATGTTTGCTCTTTCTAATGAATCATTAATTAACCATAGCTAAAATTTCGTGCAACCAACACTTTAATATATTCTCGTACGCGCGATTTCCACGAGCACTAGAAAAACCGATATCCCTCAGGTGACTGTAGCGCGCGCTCGTAGACTTGTTAAAGAGCCACATTTAAACCTAGGAGCAACAAACACAGCCCCACGAAAGGAGAACCCGTCAAAAGTATTGCATTTTCCTGCGTACATTTTTCATTGGTTCGACGCTTTAGCGCCTGCTGCCGTCGGAAGGGAAAAATTCGGAAAATGTCTTCCCCCTTTCCATAAAACGTTCAGCGTAAAGGCTCGTCCAATGAAATTTGTACACAACACTGCCTTAGCGTGTTTAAAGACTAGCTGTGTTCTCCTACAGTAAAAGCCTCTTTTTCGTTCAAGCTGAACGTTTCTATTTTAACAATTACATAATTGAGTTATATTTTTCTTATTAAGCTGAACCTTCCTCTAGTGCTTAAAATAATTTTGATAATTCCAATATTAATAGTTAACGAGATATAAGGTCCTAACTAAAGGGTAGTTTGGGCGCTTGCCAAACTTATTTAGCTCCGGGGGTCCGAATTAAAACGTAATTACTTAATTACTTTTATATTTAAAATTATTTTAGTCATTAAACAAGAAGCTGTTCTACACTTAATTTACTTAAATATTAATTTTATAAGTTAAAATACAAAATTTAAAGAGTTCAGCTTAAAATGGCACGAAAGTATACAATGTCCACTGTAGTCTTACCCCTTAAACCCAATTTTTCAGAGAAAGTTATCTGGCAAAACGTAGAAAACAATCATGTCGTGCAAGTCCCGTGGCATTTTTCCGATTGGTATTTTTTATCATAAGGGGGGGGAAGTAGGGGGGGAGTTCTAACACGCGACATTACGTCATTATATACCCGATTAATCTTCGTATCGTCTGCTACGGCCTTTCCCTCTTGTGGTAAAGATCGAACTCCGCGCAAACAAAATAAAGAAAAAACGCGGGGTAAACATTTACCGTAATTATATAAAAAAGAGAAGATCAGTCCAAACCGCGATATTACATTATTACGTCGTAAAATATATAAGCGCCATCTTCTCAATACAAACACTGACTCACGCGAAAAAAGAAATGAAAGAACAAAAATGAAAAAAGGACAAATCGAGATGAACGTACACATAATAGAAGTAGAAAGATAAACCGCGGTAAAGAAAGTTATCTTGCCCGCTATGTTATTACCTATATGCTTCTGATATCACCAAGAATGTATTTAGATTCGCGGAGAATATGTGGGCTAGCTTCGGGATTCTCGGATTACATACCACGCCGTCGCGTAATCCAACGCCTTTCTCCCTGTAAGGGGAGAAGATACTTAGCTACGATCAGCAGGTACGCTCTAGAGATGAGTCGGCCGGGCTAGTTTTAAAGCTCGACCCGGCCCGCCAAAATTATTCATTTCGAAAACCCGGCCAAGCCCGAGAATTTTTTTTCAATTTCCAACCCGACCCGAACAGGCCCGATAAAATTGAAACCCGGCCCGACCCGAAAAACCTTTTTATTTATAGTATACGCCTGTACTAAATGTTAGAGCGGCCTACCAGATTCAAATTTTTTCAGTAGATGGCGCTTGAAGCTCTTTGTTAAACGGTTAAAAATTAGTCAATGTGCCAATGATAAAAATTCGCTTTCTGTATGAAGAGATTTGCTGTTGCGATGAAAATAGAAACTTAAAGCCCGATCACTAATACTGTATATAAAAAGCCCGACCCGACCCGTTAAAAAAAGCACTACCCGGTCGGTCCGAAAGCCCGACCCGAGCCGTTTAAAAAAATCCCTACCCGGCCGGTCAGTTTTATATAAAAAGCCCGACCCGACCCGTTTAAAAATCACGAACCGACACGTCCCGAAAAAAAATATAAAGTTAAACCCGACCCGACCCCTTTAAAAAAAAAGCCCGACCTGGCCCGTCCCTAAAAAATATATATAAAATTAAACCCGACCCGACCCGTTAAAAAAAAAGCCCGACCCGGCCCGTCCCGAAAACAAATTATAAAATTAAACCCGACCCGACCCATTTAAAAAAAAACTTCGATATCGGAAAACGGGCCCGCCTCAAGGCGTGCTCGGGTCGGGTAAGCACGCCTTTAGTGGGTCCAAGACTCATCTCTAGTACTCTCACCGCGCCCCTCTGGCTTTCCTCGTGTATTTTAAACCTTGAACCATGGAATCTCAATTTAAGATTGAGATTCCATGCTTGAACTCCCTTTAAATGGGGAAGACACTCCGGTACGATCGCAGGCGTTCTCTCTCTCTCCGTGTAGGCGGAGGATATCATCCGGGAATCGTATTTGAGCAAGAAAATCTACAGCTCTAAATCTTTAATACTATATCGTTAAGAAAAGTGTCCTTTCTAATATCTCTAACGTCAATGAATTCAATGATAATGAAATGTAAGTCGATGTCTTCCGGAAAATCTCGAGATCATTAAATCCATTGAGTTGAGAATAATATAGAGCCCCAGACCGGATTGTCTCCATAGGCTTTAAGCTGACCATTAGTGGCAACGGGACTGAAAATCAAGGAACTTTATCATTAACCTTCTACAATGCATTCTCGTCTCGAGCCATACTGCGCGCGCATGCGAGTCCACGAGATATTAATGATCTGTCGAAGGCTGTTTAATATTGTCAACAGAAGGCGCTAGGCATACTTTGATAAAGTTCCGCGATTTTCAGTCCCGTTGTCACTAATGGTAAGCTTAAAGCCTATGGATAAAATCCGCTCTGGGGCTCTATATTATTCTCAACTCAACGATTAAAACTTTCTTGGCCACATACATTACGAAGGTATTTTAGGCTATCTAGCGTAACTTAAGATAAAGGGGTGAGACAGGGTACCCGACGAGGTGAGTTGGTTTGGACGAATCTATCGAAACCATTTTTTGCTTATTTCATCTGAATGTTACTCGCATTGCTGTGGAGGCTCTGCCCCCGTATGTTTTTCCTTGTGCAGGCCCGAGCACCAGAGTCCCAACGGGATCGCCGCCACTGTCCGTGTTCACCCGAATACATTCTTAATATTAATCTTAGCCTCTTAGGTCGTCCTAATAACACTTGGCCAGAAATGTGTTCAAGATGGCGGGCGTGTCTCAAAGGCAGGGTCTGATGAGAAAAGGTTAGATGTGATGACGTCACAGCCTCGTTATAAAAAGGGTGAAAATGGGGGAGGTTCCTAGTGCCTAATCCAATCTTTTGTCCGTCGGATCGGATAGAAAAAGAGTAAAAGAAACCTTCGTAAGCGAAGGTCTGGTTGATATCATCCGCTAATACAGTGACATCGCTTTGACACAAAATGTCTCCTGGATTTCTATTGTTCGGCTCGGCTTCCTGGCTGGCCTAAACGAAAACTGTCCATTCCAAACAATGACCAGCTTCCCCTCCCTCGATGTGCATAGGGACAGACGCGAAAAACAGGGACAAGTTCTCTTTCCTCCCATCTATACGTAACTCATTGCGGACGGCGTCATCCCTGATAAGAAAGGACATTTGCTGATTCCCCCCCCCCATCGCGCAGCCTTCTGTCCTATTCCCAGCACCCCCCCCCCCCAGCTATCATCCCGCCCTCTACTTTACTCTCTGGTTAAGTTGATTTAGTCTCGAGTCATGGCGGTATTTTGGCTAGACCGAAGGCGTACTATCGCTTTTATTACATAACTGTTGCGTTTGTGTACTGGGTGTTTCTAAACGCACTGATGGCAGTCTTACGTCAACTCAGTAAATAGAATGATAGAATATATAGAAAACATTGTCTCGGTTGTACTTTAGGCCTAGTAGCCTCGGGTCATGTTATGACTTAAGCCTTGGCTATTGGAAAGTATCCAGCGCGGAGTTTGAGAACCTCAGAATATTTGTTTAAATCCTCGTCAAAGCTATAGAGTTATTCTTATATATTTTCTAAGCTCAGCCGAAGACCCAAAGCGGATAAATCGTAATTTTCTGACGCGTTCAGTTGGAATAAGTTGATGGAATTGATAGTTAAATATTGTCGGTTTTGTCGGTATCGTTATTTCACCATTCAACAAAAAAACGATCTCTCATGGTATGGCAGCCAAACTGGAAACATTTCGTAACTTACAAATTGTTAGTGAGAATTATCACTGACGCGCGCACGAGATGCTCACTGTATTCGGCTTGAAAAGTTCGCACTTTTTCAACTTGAAGTAGGTACGTTTCGTTTTGGTTTTTGAAGAACTTTTCAGAGTAATAGGCGATATTATAAAGTAAAATGGCCTTCTTGTTTTGATGGGAAAGACTACCTTCCACTATGCTTCCATTAGCTTCCCCACCAAAGAGCCTATGAATTCATCCATAGGCTTTAATTGTACTATTTCGTCGTCCCATTTTAACAAGTTCAGCAAGCATATCCGACTTTATACTAGCGCCTATTGAAATTTCGAAAAATTGGGATGTATGTGGCTAATTTTGGAGGAATAATTAATAGAAATAAGGATCATTCTGATGCGGTAAAGTACGTATTTACAAAATCAGACATGATATTATTAACCATTTTCCAAAATTTTATAGTTAAAGTACTTAAATCCTAATTTCTGTCACTATGAAGTTAAGAATAGTATCTTTGGCTCGTTAGTATTGTCACTGGGGTGGCGGAGTGGTTAGCACTTTCGCTTCGCTTCAAGTGGAGCCGGGTTCGATGAAAACTTGGAACACCTCCTGCGTAGAGTTTGGAAGTTCTTTCCTCACTGGTTAAAGGGGATTTTCCCCCCGAGTTCTACGGTTTCCCTTTTTTAGCCGTTTTTTGGGCGTTTCGGAACATAGTGCACACGGGTCAGAGATACTAATCGTAACTTGGTAGTGACAATACTCACGGGTCAGAGATACTAATCGTTACTTGGTAGTGACAATACTCACGGGTCAGAGATACTAATCGTAACTTGGTAGTGACAATACTCACGGGTCAGAGATACTAATCGTAACTTAGTAGTGACAATACTCACGGGTCAGAGATACTAATCGTAACTTAGTAGTGACAATACTCACGGGTCAGAGATACTAATCGTAACTTAGTAGTGACAATACTCACGGGTCAGAGATACTAATCGTAACTTGGTAATGACAATACTCACGAGTCAGAGACACTAATCGTAACTTGGTAATGACAATACTCACGAGTCAGAGATACTAATCGTTACTTGGTAATGACAATACACACGGGTCCGAGATACTAATCGTTACTTGGTAGTGACAATACACACGGGTCCGAGATACTAATCGTTACTTGGTAGTGACAATACACACGGGTCCGAGATACTAATCGTAACTTAATATTGACAATACTCACGGGTCAGAGATACTAATCGTAACTTAATATTGACAATACTCACGGGTCAGAGATACTAATCGTAACTTAATATTGACAATACTCACGGGTCAGAGATACTAATCGTAACTTAGTAGTGACAATACACACGGGTCAGAGATACTAATCGAACATAATAATAATCAGCTAGGCTAATACCCAAGGCACCACCTGAGGGTCCAAGTCATCTAGTGACCAGTGGCGGCGCCAGGAATTTTCGCGATGGTAGGCAAACCAAATAAATGGGCCCCCGACCCGGGACCCCCCTTTTCTCAACGAAATACTTCAATAAAATAAAGTAGTGATGTACATGACGAACAAAAAAGTTCTAACAACAGTAAAACGAGTCCAAATATAACAGAACTGGTTTTATTTACTAGGAGATACCTAAAATATTTCTAAATACATTATCAACATTGGTTTCATTGTTATTTATAAATAATTTTTTTGAGACCCTTTCTAGATCAATTTGGGGCCCCTTGTAGGGTGATTTTGGGGCCCCTCAAAAGTTTAAGGTAGGCAGTGGCCTACCTGGCCTACCCCCTAGCGCCGCCACTGCTAGTGACTTTTATTGCCTTTAATTCCGGTGGCCGGGTTACAATGCGTAGGAGGGTGGTGGCAAGCCCATCATGCCACGCGAGCCAACAGCTCCCTACAATTACAAATGGGCATGTTAAGCGAACATGCAGACGAGTCCCGAAACAAATTATATCGCAAGGATCGAGAGTTACACGCTCGAAAACGTTCAAGAATTGACAATTTAACAGATATATTCAATAGAGCTATGGACTCTTCTGATCCAATTGTCTCCAACTATTCATTACAAAAGAGGCTAGAAAAACGAAGCGCCATTCAACTTCCGAAAGCCGCGCTAGAATTACTTAAAGAACCCGACGAACCGCCATTTCCAAACAATGAATTTTTTTCAAACGAATCAACTGATATCTCTGACGAGGACCAATTCCTTGAAGACTTCACTAGAAACACATTGAATAATATTCTATTAGAAATAGAAGAGGAATTGGAACTCGATAATTAAGAATATATATGCAAATAAGGCGTTAGTCTTACTCTTTACATTGTATCATGGAAAAATAAAACTGAATAAAGCCAGGTACACGAATGAAAAATTTTGTTTCAAAAAACTAACTTATTTTTTTTCAGCCAAAGCTAGCCCAAAACTTTGGCGGTTTTTGGGCTATTTTAGAAAAATTCTTTTTAAATTTCAAACGAATTTTTCTTTAAAATGCGCGGAGATCAACGCGTGAAAGTAATTACAACGTAATGTTGGGGTATTGTACTAGGAGACGTCGTTAAACTTTTGAAAAGGTACCTGCGGGTTTTTGAGAAGAACCTCTACCAACATGGACGAAAATGGGGTTTTTCACTTTTCTTACGGTGGCGGCAACAAATTGGGCAGTGCAAAAATTCTGAACATTTTAAAAATGACTAGCCCGATGGCAAACTACAGATTGTGATAAGTGTTGCTGCGATATTCCGCCAGGGGGGCTAGTTTCGCCGCCAGGGGTCGCAGAGAATAGAAATTTCTGTGGGTGGTGTGTATTGTCACTACCAAGTTACGATTAGTGTCTCTGGATCGTGAGTATGGTCACAACGAAGATACGAATTTCGTCCGGTTTGGTGTTCCATATAATGCCATAGCGTTAGCTCAAAGTCATCAAAAGGGAAAAACAAATATTTAAATGTCCCCGAGAACTAAGTTAATTTGTGGTCTATAGATTTAAAATCTTTCGGATGAAAGCGCGTGTCTTGGTACAAGGCCAAAATAGGGAACACCCTGTACAGAGCTATAGCGGGGTTTCCGCTTTGATTCACGAAGGATGATTTATCTAATCGTCCCAGGAATAGAGACATTTTCTTGCCCTTGTTATATACCGTAGTCGCTTAACTTAGTGGCTTATCTAACGGACTTAACCCTCGCGGTAACGCGCGCTATAAGGTCTATTTGCAGTTCCGATTCCTGGGCTACGATATTATCGTCGGATTTGCGAAGAGTCCCGCGACGGACAATGGTTCGGTGGTCGTGTCCCAGTCCCCTTCTCTTCTGTCCCCCTTTTTTTTTATCCCGGTCCACCATCTCACCCGTATAAAGAACTGCACAAAAGATCTCCTCCTCTGGACAGTCAATCGGTTTTGGGTGACCGCGGGGGAAAAAACCGCAATTTTTTGGGGTTCTTTTACGCTCGCTTAGCGACGAGGGGAAAATTAGGCCTGGGTTTCCCCAAAATTACCCCGGTCTTAGCAATAATCTTCGCCTTTCCGCGCGTCCCCTAAAGACCGCTAGAAGAGACTAGACAATGTAGGGACAAAGTTTTCTTTTGGTATGTCTTTTTCATTACTTGGGGGTCCTTTCGCTAAAAGGCACCGGGACCCGAGAGGGGGGCGTGGGAAGACTTCTCTAATCTTTGCTAATGGATTTTGCGAGCTCGGAGATTTTTGTCCGGTTTTTCTTTAGCGTCCATTGCCATTCTTAGCGCGTCACATCGTGATAAGAATCGTCCCTCATTTGTTCAAAGTTGACTTTCTCATTTTCTGGGAGGACACGGACTGAGAGAGCGTTTCCGAATCAAAATGCGACTAAGTGCGATGGCCACAAATTATCTCATTTCCCATTTTGATTCTCCCCTCCGTTAAACAAGATTTCCAATCACTACGCCAAAAAAATAAGAATCTGTTCCCTTCTGGACTTGTCGATGGAGTTGGTGTCCCCGGTAAAGATTATTTACAGGGTTTGGCCTACTATCCTTCGGAAATAAGAATTCGACTAATCCTGCCTGCGTAGATCGATTTAGTAAATCGCTTACAGGGTAACACAAGATGTCCAATTTCACCGCTTTTAGTTAATTTTAGATGGCGCCAATTTAACTTTCTGACGATAAATAATTTTTTTACTAAAACAAATTTTATAACTTTTAAACTATGTTTTATTTAAAAACTACAAACCAAAGTTAAACACAGCCAAAAATTCGGCATAGAAAGTTACCACGAAAAATTAATATACTTCGCGGTTATTTAAAATGTATACGTTTCAAACTGCTTACGCCATCTGGTAAGACTTAGATTATTTAAAAATCTTCCGCTAATGGCGGCTTATTTATCGGTGAAGACTAGAGATCAAGATCGCGAGAGAGCTATAATGTTCAATTTAAAATATTAAATCTAATATTTGGCCTATAATTTAGCGGTTTACACTAACAAGGAGACTACCCGAGGTGTAACACACCGATTTTGATCAAACTCGGGGGTTTGGTAGACCTTCATGTAACTTGAAAAACCCTGAAGGGAAATGTCTCTATAGGCAACCGTTTTGCCATGGCAACCAAAAATGTTTTTGACAACACAAAATGGAAATTTTCCCATTGAAAATAACATGGGAATCTGATCAATTTTAAGGGTACCCCGAGGGGCTGATCACTCCGCGTAATCGGTGTACAGAGCCGTACCTTTGACTGTACTAAAGGGATTACGCGTAATCTTTGAAGTCCCTGCCTTTGACCGTGCTAATCTAAGCGTAATCCGGTTTACATACTTTCTAAGAGTGGTTAGCCCCTCGGGGTACCCCCCTTTAAAAAAAAAATGAAAATGCTAAAAATAGAAAATATAAATATAAAAATAATGAAAAAGTTCGAATTTGATTAAAATTTTTAAAGGGGGGGTACCCTTAAAATTGGTCAGATTCCCATGTTATATTCAGTAGGAAAATTTCCATTTCGTGTTGTTAAAATCATTTTTGGTTGCCATGGCAAAACGTTTGCCTATGGAGACATTTCCCTTCAGGGTTTTTCAAGTTACATGAATATCTACCAAACATCCGAGTTTGATCAAAATCGGTGTGTTACACCTCGGGTAGTCTCCTTGTAAGTTTAAATTAGATTAACGTGCTTTCGCGTTGGAAATTACAATATTATTGATGCTATTTGAGAAATAATTCTCAATATTCTGCGGATAGACGAAGAATAAAGGAGTTTAAAGGCTATTCACTTTTAAAGCTCTCGATATCAAATTCGCGTTTAAATTGGATTTTAATCAACAGTTATAGGGCTTCGTTTTGACACGGGATTCGGCGATTGACGAAAACAAGCTGGATTTTCTTTTAAGCTCAGAAGGAATTGATTCAATTGAAATGAAAAAGCTTTTAACCAGTAATATTATACGGCTTCGTTAGGGCTCCCTGGACGCCCACAAACATTCTTTTTTGATCCTCGAACTCGCGCTGTATATAATAAAAGCAAAAACTAATTTCCTGATTTTATTTCTCTTTCATTGAAATGTTGGTGAGAAAAAATAACCAAGATGAAGGATGAGATTTAAACCTTTTTAAGGAGGTTTGGCGGATGTGTGTTTTCGAGAGCCAAATTTAGATCCTTATCAATTAGTTGATGTCGCGCAAGAAACGTTAATTTTGTCACCTTCTATTCTGGGTTCTATTATACATAGAATTATAACAAGTGATTTAAAGGGGCTCCAAAGTTCGGTGGTAAAATGTGTGTAAAGTCAGTAAAGTGCGAAATTTACGATTGGCTCTGCCCGCCTCTGCCAAGTCCGAGTGAGGGGTTGGGGGGAATGAAAAGCATGCTCAATTTTCTTTTTTTTTCACCGAACTTTGGAGCCCGTTTAACGCAATGAATGAAGAAAATAGTTTGATTTAAATATGCCAAACCTTTAATCGCCCGTGCCGTCCCTTTAATCGTCTTGACTCTTGATAATGTCATTTGAACCGGATTTAATAACTTTCAATTTTTGAGGTTGTCCTAATAATTATGCTGAAGTGATCTGAAGCTTGATTTTAAAACGAAAAATTGCCATATCCATTCGATATGATTTAACTTTATGGGAGTTTAATTGGAAACCTGTCTTTAATTGGCCGTCGTTTCTTCTTCTCCCGACACGTTGTTTTCTTCCTCTCCTACTCGATTATTAACGGGGGATCCTCATCATCTTTTTATAATTATGAGGGGATTTCTCTTCTTGAGGTTAATTGTTTTGAAACCTGTTTTCTTTCTTTAAATCGTTTTCTAGGTTTTTTTTTAGTTTTTAATACCGTATTACGCCGAAATTAAAAACGGGAAAAAGCGAATTTAAAAAAATGCCCAAAATAATGCTATTTTTCTCTTATTCGTTTGTTCTAGTTTCTCCTACTGGTTATTCTAATGGTGACTGTGGTAATTAACGTCGTCTTCATTGTCGATACCAGTAGGAAATTGCAGAAGGAATCTTCAGCTGATGGTAAAAAAATTTATTATTAAATTAATTCAAAAATTTAGTTTGGACTTTGGACAGGGAATATTACACTCATTGAAAAATTAATTTAACTACTGGCCAACAGCGAATATGAAAAATAAATATCTGCGTAGTAATTTTAAATTAAAAAAAAGTAATTTATTAATAATTGGAAATGAAAATAAGTTAATTAATATTAAATAAAAATACTAGAATTATTGTATAATTTAATAGAAAAATACATAATATAATAATTATTAATTTTTAAATTAATATTAAGAAATAAAATTAAATATTATTAATTGTGAAAGGTAAGCTTTAAATTATATTTTTTTATAGGGGAAGTGATAGGGGATGAAATGGGAAGAAAATTACAACATCGGCATGCGTTGCATCTTCCTGAAAGTTTGCCAAAGATTCTGACCATCGAAGCCCATTCCAGTCAATCCAAAGTGTCAGTCACAGTTGATGGAACTACGGTAATTTCCATTTTAAATAAAGTGGTTTCATTAAAAAAGTATCATTAATTTTGCAGTTTAATATACTTCTATCTATACTTTAAAAAAAAAATAGATTCTGGAAGACACGGAGGAGAACAAAGGAAGGGGCATTCATGTCTTAGTCCTTAACCAGGCTACGGTATTACTTTTTCCGCGGTTTAATTACGTAGTGTTTCCAAATTATTTCCTAAAACTTTATTATTCATATTACACAGGGTAGTGTTATGGCCCAGAGAATGTTTGACACATATTCTCCTCACGAAGATGAAGCTATGGCTCTCTTCTTAAGCATGGTTTCGGATGGACGAATTTTAATTTTCTGTATCAAAGTAATTAATTTTACTTAATTTGAAGTGTGCCTCGGTTTTATGATATGAATATTTGTCTTATGATAAAGGATGAAGGTACGTTTCAAATGAAGCAAGCAGCTCGAGATTTATTGAAAAGACTAGGCAGCAAAAAGTCTCACGTTCTTGGTTGGCGGGATATGTGGGCCATGGTCACTCAAAAAGGGGGTAAAAACAGAAGAGTCTTGTCAACTTGGTTTTTGTTTCAGATTTCTATTGTACTAAGTAACTTTTTAAATTTTTTTCTAAAGGAAAAATGTATGGAGAATCTTATAGCAAAAGTCCAGAATTTAATAGTTGGGGCGCCCCCGTATTACTTAGAGTAGACGTGCAACTAGTTGCAGTTGAAGGTAATTATTTTGTCAATTTTAAATAATATAGCATTGTTTTTAATTTTAAATACACGCTATATTTAACAGATAGTGAATGCGACTGGCCAGAAACACCTGAAAATAGGAGAAGGCATTCTTTTTGCAGTCATATAGAGGGATACGGAAGTGTTTGTAGTTGTACAGACCCTGCCCCTTTGACATTTCAACCCGAACCGGTCTGTACATCAAAATATTTATAACTATTTTTTTACTGATGTTTAATCTTCTTGGCAGTTTGAGAACAATAATATGAAAGATGTCCCTGTAGCTATTATAGCTAGCAACAGACCCCACTATTTGTACAGAATGTTGAGGTCTCTTTTATCCGCCCATGGATCTAGTCCCGAAATGATCACTGTTTTTATTGATGGCTATTTTGAAGTAATTGTATTTTTTCCGAAGTTTTTTTTTAGAAAAATAGATTTTATATAGAGAAATTAATATTCTTAATAGGAACCTCTCGAAGTTACAAAACTATTTGGATTAAGGGGAATCCAGCATACTCCAATTGGTGTTAAAAATGCCAGAATATCGCAACACTATAAAGCCAGTCTCACGGCTACTTTTAACCTCTTCCCAGTATGTTTAAATAAGAAGAGCCAAAAATTTATTTGAAAATTTCCATTATTCATCTTTATAGGAAGCAAAATACGCAATCATAATTGAAGAAGATTTAGATGTTTCGGCGGATTTTTTCCGCTACTTTAGTCAAACAGTCCGATTACTAGAAGAAGATGAAACTATATATTGTATTTCTGCCTGGAATGATCAAGGCTACGAACACACGAGTGAAGATCCTGGGCTGCTTTATCGTGTTGAAACTATGCCAGGCTTAGGTTGGATTCTCAAAAGATCTCTTTACAAGGAAGAACTCGAACCAAGGTGGCCCACTCCTGAGAAGGTAATAAGAGGGGTTTTTTATAAGTGATATTAGAAAAGTATTATCTCTAAAAGATAAGTATTCATTCGTGCCTCAAAGATGAGGCAGAATCCATTAATTGTGAATATCCACTGAAACTGTGAAAGCCTACACTGAATCAAGGCTAAAAATTTACCGTGACTGTTCGTTAAGCTTATGATGTAAAAAAATAAAAGTGCATAAGGCTATTTACTTTTCCTGCCAAAACTAAACTTTGAAAAAGAAGAAAATGAAGGTACAAATTTAAAGAAAAAGTGTAGCAGAAATCGGATCTGAATACTTCTCTCTAAGAGATCTAACACATGCTTTTGGTGATGTACTATAAAAAGTGCTTGATGTGAATATTAAAAATTATTTTTCAAAAAGCTTTGGGACTGGGACATGTGGATGAGGCTACCAGATGTTAGACAAGGGCGGGAGTGTATTGTACCTGATGTATCCCGCACATACCACTTTGGATCTTCCGGACTTAACATGAACTCTTATTTCCAAGATGTTTATTTTAAAAAGCACGCATTTAACACTCATCCATGGGCTAAATTAAAAGACATTGATGTGTAAGAAATTTGATTATTTATTCCATTAGGTTTTGCCTCTTACTTAATGATAACCACTTATAGAGTGAAAAAAGACAGTTACGAAGATTTAATTCATGACCTTCTGAAAAAAGCTATTGTGCTTGATCATAGCAAATCCCCCTGCGAAGAAAACTTCATTCCTGATACTAAAGTATGCTAATTTTTATTTTTGTTAAGCGTAAGAATTTAACCTATGTTTTTAATTTAGGGAGAAGTCTATGTTATGTTCATAAAAATGAATAATTTAAGGGATTTTACTACGTGGCTACAAGTTGCCAAAGTGAGTTTCTTAGCTTTAGTTTTTAGCGTAAAGGCTGGTATTTTATTAAAATATTTTTTGGTATTCAGTGTTTTAAAATTTGGGATTTGGATGCTAGAGGTTATCACAATGTAAGGAAACTAAATTCCTAATTAAATATAGTTGTTTCTAACATTTAACTTACGCAATTTGTTTTTTAGAGCATGTGGAGATTATTTATGAAAGGAAATCATTTATTAGTTGTTGGTGTGCCAAATTCACCATACTCGTAAGTTTTTGATACAGTTAGTTAGTTTAATTTTTTACATTATTGGTTTTTATTTCATTACTTTTCTGTTTTAAGGTCTTTCAAGCCAGCGAGAATAACTCCCATATATTTGGAAAGCCAAAAAATTGATAAAGACAATAACAGAGTGCGCTAACTTAAAAAGCGCGTTTAACAAGTGTAAACAATTTGGCCAAGTGACAGTTACGCTGAAGCGCTAAACTGTGATTTCATCATTTTGAGAGGGGAGGGACAACTGGCAATAAGCGTACTGTAACAAAAACTGTCATTACGCTAGTTTTAAAACCTACTGAGACCAATGCCATTGCATTCTATTAAACAATTTCCATTAGACTCTTCTTTCAAATTGAAAGTAGCGTCAGTGAGCAACTCCGTTACGTGGATTGCGGTCTTGGTGTGTGTAGTTAGTGGGCCACAATACACTCGAGATGTTCCTTTAGCCAAGGCCATAAAAATAATCAACTGTAAAAATATAAAAAATAAAAGTGAGCAACGACTGTGGCTATTTAATATAATTACAAAATGAACAAAACCTGGTCTTGTAAGTAGAAATCTAAGCATCCTCCATGATTTAATTCTTGATGTAGCTCTTTTACCGCTTTAAGGCCTACTTCCTCGGCTTCCACTCCTATTTATTAATTGGTAATATTATACCTATTAAAATCGTCTACTCTTAATTGGGATTGTTCACAAATTACAAAACTCCTAAAGAGGTTTTGTAGAAGTGTTTTGACAATGCTAATGTTAATCAAAATTTAATGGTGGAACTTACAATTTATATTTTTTTAAACAAAGTAAAAACAATATTAAATAGACAATGTTAATTGTAACTAAGATAATTATAAAATTGAATGGTCAGACGTATTTAAGGGTTTTTGCAAAAGGTGTTTCCATAAAATAAGACAAATTAAAAGTATAAAATGTTTTTCTCTGCATCACGAGCTTAAGCTTTTTAGTACTTTATTGGCACTTTTTCACACATGGATTTCAGATTCCAAAATCTTTATCAACTGCAGCGCCATGCTCTATCTTTAATAACTATAGCTAGTGATGTAGAAAAAACATTTACACGTGACCTCCCGTATTTTATAGAAACCCCTATTGTTATAATGGGAACAGGTTTTTGAAAACGTCTTTGTTTTTGCGTTGTGTAATTTGTTATTCGCCCTTGTTAGATCAAAACCTCTTTTTCCCAAAGCAGATCCAGCAAATTTACATCCCATCGTTGTCTCAGCCAAAATCCTAATATCAACAATATAAACTTTAGCTATAATACTTTATTCTGTAAACTCTTAAAACTTGTCAACTAACACAATTCCATTGGAGTTCCCAACTGCAAAATCCGCAGGTTCTTTCAATCTGTCTATTTGCATTCCAATACCTGGAAAGTGAGGACGAAGGTATCTTGTTGCAGTTTCTGCCATTATATGAGCCATCTTAAACAAAATGTTTTTTTCAGTCTGATGATTTAGTTATAGCTTGTTTTTTTTTACTTTTATGGGCAAAACACCAGCGACGTAAGAGCGGCCTGTTATATTTATAACTTGCCCTTTATCAGTTAAATTTATGCTATTTAAAGTGTTTGGTACTGGTGTAGTACTGAATTGAACAACTCCTCCACCTTTAGGAAAATAGCCCCTAAAATGAGCAGAATTTTTAGTTGGCTATGTTGGTGTTTCTACAGTTAAGTGTGGTAACATTTTCCATTTGACTGCTTAAGATTTAAAATTCTTCTGTGGCATAAATAATATCACCATGATTGAGGGACAATTAAATATTTGAAGTTTCTATACCATGATTTATTTCAAGTGGAAAAGCACTTGCAAAAAATGCTCATAACAGAATAAGCACATAAGAATATCCAAAAGAATTTCCTATAAGCACTTTCTTAAATGATCCAACTGTGCTGTTGGGTGACTAAATAGAAAATAACTAGACTAGATCTTTATTAATATATAGAACATGGGAGATCTCCAAAAGTAGTAAAATGGAAAACGCCATAAAAACCCGATTAACACCTTTTTAATATTCTGCAGTCAAATTTAGCGCCTAATTTCTCCACTACTGATTTAAATACCTTATTTAAAAAATATATGAGCCATATTTCGGATAATTCATTACAAGTTTATACCATTATTGTGTAATCTATTTGAGGTGCCATTTCAGCATTTGTTCCACCTTTTAATTTCAACTGACAAGGTCCATTGGCGAATAAAAGACAGGGAAAAGCAACTTGAAAGAGTAATACGATGCTTCTAATAATTTGAAGGAAAAAATTCCATTTAACAAACAATATACTAACTTGAAAATTAAATTATACCCAGCTGTTCCCGTTTCTGCTGTAAAACTGCCTGCTTTAATCTTTTGTGGAATGAATGTAATTTGTGTGGATCCCAAATCCCCACCAATTAATTTGGCATCGCATATATCTTGGACCAAACGTACACCAGCAAGATGTTGCGCTCTTAAATGAAAATTATTAAATTTCTACCATTAGTTTTTGCATGCAACAAAAACTTACCTCAGACCAGGACTGCTTCGTCCAGCTCTAATATTGGTCACTTTAATTGGTTTCCTTAGTAAGCTGCTTAAAGCTACAGCAATTCTTAAAATTTGTCCTCCCTAAATGTTTACTTTATTTAACATTCTGCTTTTCTTTACAAATACATTAAACATACCCCCTCCAAGACACTCCCATCAATTTCCAGTATGTTTTCCATGTTCCTAATTACTTATTGTGCAGTATTTAAAACTTTGCATGTCTTTTATCATTAACTTCGTACAATATTTTGATTAGAGGTTTTTGACACTTATCAGCAAAACCTTTCCCTTAATATTTAGATATCTGTCAAAATATTTATCTTATGCTTGAATGCTTTTAGGTTGAGCGCAGCAGCAGCCTGCTACCAAAATCAGCTGTTAACAACGGGAACGCTTCAACGCTACCTCATTGAGTTGGGAATATAAAACTAGATATACAATTACGGCTTCAGAAATCGGCGTTTCGCGGGACAAATTCTTCACTGACAGTAAACTTTTATCATTCGGCGGTGGCGCCTTCTATCTTTTCGAAAAAACTATAGTTTCGCAAATATCTTCTGCTTATATACTTATTTACACGTGTTCACCTGTATCTTAGTGGTAATTTGAATTTAGATATTTAAATTACTGGGAAGAAACTCAATTGGTCAACATGTGATCATTCAAATCTGAGAGAAGTGTTTCATCATGGTCAAATATGATCATGGTTGAGGCACCTTCGAACCAGCAACTCAATTTTTAAGGTAAGGCGTTTATTTGAGGCCCCTTGATTTTCCAGTTTAATGCTTCTTATGCATTTTTCCTTTATTTGAAGAATTTTAACAACACTCTCAGATGGATAAATTAACCTTTCATGATTCCGTAGGATTATTAAGCCTTTCAATGTTAAGCAATAATCATGTTGGTGATATTTATCCCTTCTTCCTGCACCAGCTCAAGCAACATTACCAAAGGCAATAACCAAACAATATCCTTCAATATAAGCTTAATTTAAAAATTTTCAATTTCATTTCATTTTATTTTTTCCCGGGTTTTGTAATTTGGTTTATATTTTAATCGTATTTGTGGATTCCTTTGCCCTGTGCTTTACTATTTTTCAAAATCTACTTTGCACTTTTTGTTGCAATTTTCATCAACATTATTTTTCTTTCAGTTTGATCTCATTTATGAATGTATTATTATGTTATAACTTTTTGGTATGTTTGTACACAAGCCGGGAACGTCTTAATGGGATGGTGAAACGCCGATATAACCTACTTTCTTTCGATTCCTCTTCTATAATTCCTTTCAAAAACGATCGTCACTCAATATTATCATATGTAAAATATTTACTCAGTGAGTGATTATGTTACATATGATATTATAGATTAAATTCGAATTTTATTAAATTAAAAACTGCGGCGAAATCGACCAAGAAAAATGGCTACCATTTTTTACCCGAAATAGTCATGTATTTCAAAAAGGCCGCGATTTGTTGTAGCGGCCAATGAATGCGCCCGTATAATCCGTGAACGACAGCCAATGAACGGCGAGTTTCTCGGGGTCATGGTTTATTTCTATCTCTATGCCAGCTTGGATATGTCCAAGGTTCATAAATACGCTAATAATGGGATATGCCAGTCTATGGTCTGTACATCTCCGGCTTTTTCGAAAATTGTTTTCATTGCGTTTGATTCATTGAATTGGGAATAATACTACTAGAATAACAATTACGATTTCGGTTGCCATGGTTACGCGTGACCTGTTCTGATAAGACTGTACGAAATTCATCTTTATAATTAGGCGGTAGCGCCATCTATATTTTGTAAAGTTATATGGCTAAAAATAAATAATTTTTAGCTAACTAACCGTAACTTTAGTTAAAAAGGATCGTGTTGACAGAATGAAATTATTTTTAAACAACTTTAAAGGTTTGTTTGTTTCGCATCAGATTCGCAAAAACATTCAATTGCAATATAGTTGCCACCACTAGAGACAGATGCCGCCACGGTAGAACGATAAAGTTGATAAATTCTCTTTATTGAACGAAATTGGTCCAGCGCCAGCCAGATTTAGTTATCCCTCTATTTATTCCCAACTCAATGGTTTGATTCTCGGACACATTTCATATTAAAATCGATTTAAAGTTAACATTGAGGTACTTTGTATAGAGAAGAGCTGTTGGTAACCTTCCGTGCCATTTTTCAACGTTTTATAAATCCGTTGCCTCCGTTATAACGGAGGCAACGCTAAATCTCTCTTATGATCTTATCTATCCTTCAAGACCAAGGCTTATTAATTATTTGGCCTTGTTTTGCAGTTTCACCAGTAAAATCTCTAAATATCGTCCGCACCCGCGGGCCGCGGACGATATTTAGAGCTCAACGTTTTTCCCCATTTCCACCTCTGCTGCGCGTATATTGGAAATTTACCGGTTTTGTCGTGGAAGACGTCAACTCAGCTTGAGAGACTTTTGTCCCTTTTTTGGGTCGCGCTATAACCTCAACCACTGGTCGTATTTTAATTCTGTTATCGGATTTAAAATCAGCGTGTTTCACATCATAGGCCTGTCTTTTCACGATTTACAATTTAATCAATAACGCCAATCACTCCCATAATTTAGAGCCCGATTTCACCTGGAATTCGGTAACCGCGTCATGTAAAAGCACTGTGATATCGAATATAGGGTCATTGCCCCCCCCCCTTGATTAAGAGAAGGCCTAGAAATGGGCAGGTGTTGAATTTTTGAAACTGGCAAAATCAAAGTTTTAGTTGTATGTATTATCTTTGGTGGAACTAATCTATCAGTATTTTTTGAATGTTTAATTTTTTGACAGCTGTTAAGTTTGACAACTAATAATTTTCGAGCTTTAAAATTTGAAATGCCAAGGAAACAAAAGAAAAAGGCAAAACGACGGGCTGAGTATTTGCGCAGCAAAGGTAATAATTTTTATGTGGTTGAACTAATATAACAATATTTTTTGAGTTTTTAATTATTTTTCTATGCAGGCCCTAATTTGGCACTTACATTTAATTTTAGAAAGCACTAATTTTTTAAAAAAATTATAAAATTGAGATGTAATGCTTGTAAAGCACCACTTCTCATAAATGGGCATATATAACAAAAACAGTTCTTTGAACTGAAAAAAACAGTTTAGAGCTCGTTAAATGTGCAGCCTTAAAGGGACATATATAAGTATTAAAAAATATTCCTGTGAACAACAGAATGACGTCATTCCACTGCTCCTCCAATTTTTAACACAAAATCTTTGATCCAATTTTGCCCACAAAGGTATCCATATTTATTTTCTTCCCTACAAGTTGAACATTAAAATTTTAAAATTTATTGTTATTATTATTATTATTATTATTATTATTATTATTATTATTATTTTATTTTTTGTTGCAGTTACTGCAATAAATAAATAATACATAATAATATTAATAAATTTAAAATTTTTAATGTTAAATGTGTAGGGAAGAAAATAAATATAAATATGGATACCTTTGTGGGCAAAATTGGATCAAAGATTTTGTGTTAAAAATTAGAGGAGCAGTGGACTGTAATTTGAAAGGCGGAATGACGTCATTCTGTTGTTCACAGGAATATTTTTTAATACTTTAAATGAATTTGACATATTAATCAACAATAAAAATAATATATGTCCCTTTAAGGCTGCACATTTAATGAGCTCTAAACTGTTTTTTCAGTTCGAAGAACTGTTTTTGTTATAATCAGGTTACTGTTCATTTCCAAAATATTAAGAAATGACATGTGCGGTACCATTGTGCGATAACAACTTTAACAACTGCCGTGGGTCGGAAATGTCTTTCCATTCTTTCCCCAAAGATGTTCCAACAAGAGAACAATGGCTAAGAGCGTTAGGAAAAACTAATGATTGGGTTCCAGCCTCAAATTTAAGAGTTTGCTCAACTCATTTTACTGCAAATTGCTATAATACTAGAAAACCTGACTCTCCATTTAAACGACGCTTCCTGAAGAGAAATGCTATTCCATCTGTACTAGACCCTAAAGAATTTAAAAAAGAAAGGTTAATGGAACCACCATTAGCAATGAAAGTGCCAGAAATTGACGAAGAATTTTCAAGTGGTAGTAGAACAGGAAGTTCTTCCTTTACTGAGCCTTTATCTGAAATCGCAGGTGTGTCAAATGAAGAAGTGGTTTTTAAAGGGGATCCTCTATTAATGCACACTTACGCTTCAAATGTATTTAATATTTTTTTATTAAACTACTTTAAGGGCAACATAAGTGGCCAGGTACAGGTTGGCTATAGAAATTAGCAGCAGGCTGCTTTTCCCATTCATTCCTCTATAAACCATTTTTGGTTTTACCACCTCTGAGTCTGACTGGTTTCATGTAACTGACCCAAAAGCCAAAACCTAGCACACGTTTCTTTTGCCCCTGCCCCCCTCGAAAAATACCTTATTGCCCATACATTTTTCTTCCACAATGTTTCGCGCCCCTCTGTGCCTAGCCACTTACATGGCAATCTAAATCAGTTATTAGTTTAATCAAATAAAAATATTTAAAATTTATAGAAATTGACAGCATCCATTGGTATTATGGCAAAACCATCGACCAAGTCGACTGGTATGGTAGCAAATCCAACTTTTAGAAGTGTAGGAATCCAAGTTAACACAATTGGTAAGCTGCTTTGAAATTTCAAATAGATAGTCATTATAAAATGAATTCCTTATTAGATTTAGGAAAATCTCGAGCAACTCAGTGTGATTTCAGTGATTTTGGCTACTCCTCACCTATCATCAAATCAAAAAGCCTTTCGCCAGAAGATATGTTCTATGATTCCGACTAAGATGAATTTGAGGAAACCAGTTGTGAACCAATTGGCTCCCCTGTAATGTCCCTTACAAGTGAAGCGAAACCGCCCGGGTTATCTTATTACCCAAATGAAAGTTGGCCTGTTAGCCAGGAAAGTGAAGACATGGAGACAGACGAGTATGTGATTTTTAGCAAGTATTGCAAGCTTATAAAGTCATTACACCAATTTTAATCATTAGGGAAGAATTTAAAATTGATGATTCACCTCCACATCTGCAAGCAATTTATTACAATTGTTTAAGATGTGCCACATTTGCCATCAAAAGTAAACTGTAGAGTTAACGGAACTTGCCTCTGCTTAACAACATCACTGCTATCCGTAAAACCCCTGGCTCCTGTACCTATGATAATTTTAGAGGCATAAGTCTCACCTGTATCCCTTGTAAGCATTTGGAGACAAATGTTCGAGATACTTTAATGTCTTTCCTCGAGAGTCGATCGTTCTTCTCTAAAGATTAACATGGTTTCTTGTTACGGCGATCTTGTTTCACTAATATGTTGTCCATTCTTGAGGAGGTCACTCGATGTCTTGATGGTGGTGACTCGTTTGATTTAATAAAATAGGCTGCAAAATTTCGTCACTGGGTGACTCGATGTCCCTACAGAATGACATCCAAGCTCTTGAGCAACGGGTGTCTTCTAATAGCGTGGGTTTCAACGCTTCTAAGTCAATGGTTCTGCATTGTGGGGATATAAACCCCTGTAGTACGTGATCTTGGGGTTATGCTCAGTGGCCGTATGTTTGGAGCTCCTCATAGTCGTGCTGCCACTGCTTATGGTATGCGCGCTCTTTATTTACTACGCCTTTCCTTTTCGCATTTCAGTGTTAAGTCTTTTACAATATAGTACAATGTATATATTCGCCCTCATCTCGAATACTGCTCTAGTATTTAGTCGCCCAACTAGTCAAAGATATTGAGCATATCGAGAGAGTACAAAAAAAAGCCACGAAATTTTGTTCAAGACCCGCCTTGATAAGCTTTGTGGCTGGTAAAAAAAGTAAATAAAAAACAAAAATGTATATATATCTATATTATTTTCTATCTGCTATATATTGTATGGCACTTTTGTTTGTATATTTCGTGTTTCAGGGATCAATAAGTGTATTTCACTTTCTTTTCCTGACTAATAAAATTATTATTATTATTATTATTATTTGCTATGGACGGAATGTCATTAATTAGTTCAACATCGATATATATATCGAAGTGGCATACGCGGGGAGCGGGGGGGGGGTAACTTAATTTTTATATAGCTCAACAACTTTTCAAGTTAGAACGACCAAATTTGCCACACTTGTTCTAATTTCTCTATCGAGTAGCACTATTACTCCAGTGGCTACTTCAGCTCGCACCTTTCCAGTTAGAAAATCTTAATTTTTCATATTTCTCATTTCTCTAAGTAAGCGAGTACTACAATTTCTACAGTGGCGCACTGTAGGTACTGACAGTCGTAGATATGTTAAAAAACGCTTGTCCTTAAAATAATAAGTATGGTGTTTCGTCTTTGTAAACGTAGCTGCCATCCCCTTTAAGATCAAGCTGAGTTAACGTTACGAGAACGGACACAAAAAATGCCATTTTTTTGGGCAACGTAGACGTTGTTATACAGAGCAGGGTCGTCTTAAAGCCGGAGCTTAAGGGCAAGTGCCCAGGGCTACAACTTCAAAGGGCCTCGTTCGGATCACCCAATTTTTTTTATTGCAGTCGCTATAGAAGTATTAAAGGTGACGTTTGACTGCAAGAATCTGAACTAAAATTAAAGTAGTTTCACGGCGACGCAATAATTCGTGGATAAAATTTGGTTTAGTAAATGTATGTTTGGAGAAGTGACTGAATGCACGAGGGCTTGGGAAAATGAGCCCAGCTAATCTGTGTATAGGCAAGTCTGCGAGTGTTAAAGGGACTGGAAAATAAGATAAGACAGGTGATCCAATCATTTCAAAAAACGTCCACTTTGGCGCGTATTCTATTCAGCGCCAAATTTAGGGAGCGGGAAAACTGTGAAATAAAGCAGAGACTGCATGCAACGCTTTTGGAAAAATCCCTTTCTAGGCCCTTTAATGGAAAAGCTGCTAATGAGTAGTTGAGCAAATAAAATTGCCCAAAGAAATTGACTCACTAAAGTTACGAAGAGTGAACGGCACTTTCGTCTAAAAATTTCAAATGAATTAATAATTTAATGTTTAAACACTACACACTAAAAATTTATTGCTGGCTTTGCTCGCTCAATAACCACTATATACTGTTGAAGTAAGCAACTGAATATCATTAAAACATAAGTTATAAATGTTGTGGTTCTAACTAAAATATGGCTATAGCAATTCTGCAAATGATTTTGAAATTGGCAAAGCTTTGCCTAAGGCCCGAAATTTAACTAACGAGGTTCTGAGTATGAACAACTTAAAATTTTTAAAACAGCTTTGTGTTAATTATTTCCTTAAAATCCCTGTAGTTCGGGTATTTTATCACAAAATTATTCACCAAATTCATTCATCGCAAGCTGACTTTGCACGGGGCCTTGCAAACCCTAAGGTCGGCACTGGTCGCCCTTTAAGTTTACTTCCCGCCGAACGAATACCCTGGTGGCTGGCCAACCGCAGAACACGTTGGCCTACCACCAGGGTTTTTGCTTCGCAGGAAAGTAAATTTAAAATTTGACAGGCAGAAGAAAACCTAGGCCTTTGAAATGTCCAACCCCACCTACTTGTATGAAATATATTGCAAATTGTGGAGGACGACGACAACACCACTTTACGGCCTTTAAACCATAAAAATGGTCTCACTTCATATCTTTTACCTTCATTAGCAACTCTAGTGGTGTTCAATTTAGCCCGAAAAACGGGCCAAAATAGTCCCCGGCTAATTTGGCCCGAAAAACAGGTCAAAATAGACACGGCCAATAAGATTTCAAAGTTGGCACTGCATTTATTTTTACCTGAGAGTACTCTTATTTTCGCGTTGTCACGAGAAGCAGACCCCGCAAATCGCGTCTTAATTCCTGTTGTGGACCAGGTGTGGCCCTAAACGGGTTAGAGTGTGAAATAACTGGTGGCTTTACCGGGGAGTCGGGGTCCAGCTCTTGTAACCCACAAGGGCGGTGGCGCACTGGGAGATGTTAGCTCTGATCAAATGGTCCTATCTCCACCTCCGACTTCGGTCAGGTTTGGGCTGGATACTGAGCTTCGGTTCAGGCTAACGGAGAGGGTCCAGGCAAACTGGCCGCCCCGGCGGATTAGGTGGCCTGCTGTGGGGCGGCGAGCCCCCATATGCGGGCACGGCGGTCCTGTTTCCCGGCCTTTTGGGCCCACCGGGATCTCCAGTGCCAGCTGTGCTGGGTTACTTGGGCTGCTGTGTGCTCGTCGTTCCCCTTTAGGAGCTCTCTCCAAAGGGTTTGACTCCTTACCTACGTAGGTAGGGTGTCGGCTGGAATTGCTATAGCATCCACTCTTAATCCCACTGCTGTGTGCGAAGTGGGGATTGGTCCACCCATTGCTGCACCTTCTGCTGGGTTGAGTGGCTTGCGTCAAAGGTGCGACCATCAGTAGTAGGGTTCTGCTACCCATGCTGGATTTGTCACCTGTCTTGGCTAGGTGGACGCTGGCGTAGGGCACTATGATGATAGGCCTCCGGTGGTATGGTCTCTGTTACTAGGTACACCGGGCTATAAATTCTGACACACTGTGGACCAGGTGTCGCATCAAGTTGCCTTTTAGCCTCAAGCCATTTCTTTACTAAAATCGGTCTTTTAATTGGGAATCTAAATATTAAATCATTGCTTCAGATAAATCCCTTCTATTCCTTATTTCTTATTATACACTTACTTATGCATTGAACAATTTGGTTTCTACGGGTATTAACACAACGTTTCGACCCATTATGGTGTTTATTAAACAATTACAATAGCTTATCAAACAATTACAATAGCTTATTAAACAATTACAATAGCCTATTAAAAATAATCTTTCTACATTAATTAATTTTGTCTAATAAGTCACTGTAACTTCGAGACGTGTTTAGTTTGCTAAGCCTATTTCTCCGTTTAAAATTTTGCGTCTATTTCGCGCGAAACAACATCACCTGAAAGTAAAATCCACGTAACTAAATACACAAATCAGAATGATATACGTGGATTTTGCTTTCAAGCTTTAGTGATTCCCACAGCTAGAGATACGACAACATCGTCGAGTGATAACGTTTCAGATTTGAATCTAAATTTTTGTCCCGCGACTAGCAGATTTCAATTGTACGGTACCTCTATGTATTCCCAACTCAATGCGCTACCTAGTCGCTACGGCCAACTTTGATAGCGGGTGAAAGAGCCGTAACAGACTTATTTATATTTTACGACAAGCACTATATAAACAATAACTTGCAGGTACTGGTTTTCAGAAATATTATTTCTTGGAAATTTACTGGGAGGCTGATTTATTTGAGCGCCTATCAAGGAGCATAGGAAGGGAGGCGAAGAAAAACTGATCAACGCGCCAGCATCCTTGTAAGAAGTTTAGCGCGAACTCAGCGGGAAAATTTCGGAAAAATGGCGGCAACACGTAGCGTAGCGGCCGCAATCTTGCCGCCTATAGACACTTCAATAAATCAACCTCCAAGGAAATCCACAAGAAGTAATATTTCCGAGATCCAGGACCGGCAAGGTACTGTTTATATAGTGCTTGTTAAAATAATGCAATTTTTCACCTTATACGGCAGCAACAAGCATTCCCTTTTAACCAGGGCCACGTCAAAATTCTGAGAAGGAATTCTTCTCTTGAGAAGAGTTCTTCGTGAGAATTTTTATCTCCGTGAGCACCATTGAGTTGGGAATATTAATCTAGAGGTCCAATCAAAACGTCGGATTTCAGTATTTCGCGAAACAAGTTTTTAAAAAATAAGAATACTGCTGTCTGCTCCCAAATGACGAAAAAACTATATCATTCTACCCGTGGCGCCGTCTATCTCTCAATAGTTCGTTCAAATAAGACGCGTTTTCCAGCAAAAAGATTTTTTTTTCCAAAGTAATGGATGGCGCCACGGGTCATATGATAACGTTTTCTCGTCATTTTAGAGAAGACGGCACATTCGTAATTTTCAAAAACTTGTTTCGCGGTTAGCAGATTTGATTGGACCTCTAGAATAAATAGAGATACAACTAAATCTGGTAGGCGCGGGACCAATTTCTTTCCATAAGGAGACTTTACCAACTTTATCATTCTACCGTGGCGGCATCTGTCTCTAGTGGTGGCAACTATATTGAAATTTATGTGGTTTATTTTTATCGTACAAATTTTTACAAAATAATGGTAAAGAAAACAGAACGTCTTCCAAAGAAGAACCCGACGGAAAAGTGTCGAGAACTGAGGCGGCGTTCCCACGTTGGATATTGAAATAGAATTTTTTCTCGAATCTTATGCGAAATTGAAATGTATGATTTCTCGTAACAAACAAACCTTTGAAGTTGTTTAAAAATAATTTTATTCTGTCAACACGATTCTTTTTAACTCAAGTTACGGTGAGTTAGCCAGTGGTGGGCATTTTTCACAATGCTTCACAACGAAGTGTACGCGAAGCATTTTTAGTTCTTCACTTCGCGAAGTGCGAAGGGAAAATACGGAAAGCGCTCTGGTTGATCACCAGATCGTGTTCAGAAATTGAGAACTGCTTCGTTAAATAAAACACATCTCGGTTACAGGCAAGATTTGTTCTTCCGCTAAAACAATTTGGGTTATTCAAATAAAAAAACGTTGGGGGACCTCCATCCGTGTCAGATATCTACTCGATCACCATGTACGACCTTTAAAACACTTCATAACCATTTTTAATTACGTTCACTTATATTTTTCCAAAAAGTGAAGCAAGTTATTATCGTTACCAACACGATAGCGCTTAATAGAGGCGTATTAGTTCAGTAACGCTTGATTAAATGATAAGGATTTGAGAAGACGAAAAAAAAAACAATTACAGTTAAAATATAATTCAGTTTAAAAAAAGGCTAAGTTAATGACGTATTTTTATGAAGAAAGAACAATTGTCACAAATAATAAAAACACACAAAATTTCTTAATTTTTTCCGACCTAATATTTCATTCATTCGTGTCAGAACTTCGGGACGACGAACGTGGGGTTAAACTTTAAGGAAAAAGTAGATTAGTTCATAATTAAAAGGGATAATATAGCTAAATCCTAAACAAATTAGAAGAAATTAAAAAACTTACTACTAACTCGTACCCAATAGGTCTTCGAGCAAAAAACGCGAAACTCGGATCAAATAGATCTTCGAGTAATAAACTAAATTAAAATTAAATAAAATAGCCAGAACGGAAAGCAACGGAAAGCTATATGCAACGCGTTTTGAAATTTTAAATGTTTAGGCTTAGTTTTTCCTTTAGATTTGACAGTCGCCAGCCAGATTTCCCGCACGGTACTGATGAGTTCCAAATAGAACGAAACCGGTCTACCGTTGGAATTTCTGGCTATTTTATTTAATTTTAATTTAGTTTATTACTCGAAGATCTATTGGGTACGTGTTAGTAGTAAGTTTTTTAATTTCTTCTAATTTGTTTAGGATTTAGCTATATTATCCCTTTTAATTATGGACTAATCTACTTTTTCGCGTATTTTATCTTCCTTCTCACAGTCCATAGGTGGTTTCTTCTAACTTAACTTAAACTTTAAGTCTTAGCACACTTGAACCTAAAACCCAAAAAAGAAGCGTACCCAATAACTAGTTTTTCTATATTGTAGGTGCATAAAGGTAACTATATTGTGAAATTATCATGTAATTTTATTTACGTTAGAATATTACATTCTGTTCAGTATCCCTTGCTTCGCTTAACCTTAGTGTATAGAGTAATAGAACTTCAATGCTTTGGCCGTCATCGGTATTTTGGGCGCGTTTCTGAAAAAAAAGGGACAAGCATTGTTTTGGTTACTTCAATTTTGATATGTAGAGGGTAATGATAACTGCGGTGCAGAATTGAAACAAAATTTCAGGCAATTGACGAACTAAATTCCCTTTCACAACTTGTTACCAAATTTAACTCAATATTAAGTATGGCACTTCTAGCCTTTACTATATTCCACGTCGGTTCGAATACTCATGCCACCATGGGTCAACCGATTGTAATGAAATTTTACATACTATACATTGTGGCTATTTGATGAAAATATCAGTGTATCAGAATTTATAGTCCGGTGTACCTAGTAACAGAGACCATACCACCGGAGGTCTATCATCATAGTGCCCTACGCCAGCGTCCACAAGCCCGGACAGGTAACAAATCCAGCATAGGTAGCAGAACCCCACTACTGATGGTCGCACCTTTGACGCGAGCCACTCAACCCAGCAGAAGGTGCAGCAACGGGTGGACCAATTCTCACTTCGCACACAGCAGTGGGAGTAAGAGTGGATGCTATAGCAACTCCAGCCGACACCCCACCTACAAAGGCAAAGAGTCAAGCCCTTAGGAAAGAGCTCCTAAAGGGGAACGGCGGGCACGCGGCAGCCCGCATAACCCGGCACCGGAGATCCCGGTGGAACTTCAAAAGGCCGGGAGATGGGTCCGCCCTCATACGGAGGCACGCAGCCCCACAGCGAGCTACTCAATCCTCCGAGTCGGCCAGTTTGCCCAGCCCCTCTCCATTAGCCCGAGCCGAAGCCCAGTATCCAGCCCAAACCTGACCGAAGTCGGAGGTTGGAGATAGGACCATTTGGATGGAGCTAATATCTCCCAGTGCGCCACCACCCGTATGGGTTACATGAGCCGGACCCCGACTCCCCGGTAAAGCCACCAGTTATTGCACACTCCGACCCCTTGAGGGCCAGCTGAAAATATAAAGAGGTTCCGAAACTAGAGCCATTTGAAAATACCCCACGTCTTTAGAGTGTCGATTGTGCAATAATCTTACCCCCAAGCATTATGGCCAATATATTTTATACATCTATGACTAATGTAATGAAAGGTTCAAAACAAAAGTACTTCAAAGTGCAGATTTCAGAAATGGTCACGAAAATTGTCTAACTTTAACGGTTTTTCAAAAATAAGGATATTTTCAAAATTGTGAAAACTTGGGGGGTCAAATTTGAAAGGAAATTCTGAAAAAGGTCATTCTCCGATTTTAATGATTTTCGTATTTTGAGAATGGTCAGACAAAAACATTAAAGGAATTAAATTTATTTACATTTCGAATGAGAGTGTTAAATCACACTTAATTTCTCTTGAAACACGTCTTTCAAAAACTTGCACAGTTGCTGGCACCCAAAGCCACCATAATTTTTTTTCAGTTTAAAAATGTTAAGAGTATCATTAGATCTTTACAGCACCAAAGTAGAGGTCGCAATACTTGATCGAACCACGGAAACTGAGGACAGACTTACATTTGAAACAATATCAGTTGGTGATTATGTGGCTGCCAGGATTGGTATGTCGCCTTAGTAGCAGGGCTGGACTTAGAGATCCTGGGCCCATAGGCATATAAGGAGTCTGGCCCCCTTTTAACGCGCTGCATTTACCCTTATCCCTGGAACTAGGCTGTGCCTGAATTTCCCTGATTCAGCGCAGAAGTCTGAGCACTACGGTTATATTACTTAATAACAGCTCTTAACAATTGTCGACTAAATATGCGTTAATTATGCAACAGTGCGATTTAAGGCTGCGTCCGTAAACTGTCAGGCAGAAATTTTGGTAATTTTAAAACAAAATCTTCTATCTAGAAATTTCTCCAATATAAATTACGATTGATATTATAGATTTGTACCTTCGAATACAGTAATAACGGTCACTGGAGGCCCCCTAGGCAACGGCCTAGGTTGGCCTAGGCGGAAATACGGCATAGCTTAGTAGTGGAAAAGATCAAAGAAGAAAATGATTTCCTTTTAAGATTCTCGAAATGCAACAAAAATAATGGTGAAATTTATTGGCGTTCGCAAAAAGACGGATGTTTCGTTCCTTTGAATTGTATTTTGTGCATTTTACCACCACCAACTAAGGAAAATATACAATCTTCATCTCGAAGGAAGGCTGACAAGTGAGGTTACAGAGAAAATGCCCACCACTGATCCAAGGTGAAATCGTGTAAAAATAATATTTATTGTCAAAGGCTTAGTTTACTACGTTCGTGGGATTATCGTAAGCCGAGCCGCCGTCTTTAGAAGTCTTATTACATTTGACGCATTTTAGCGAGTGCTCACCATTGAATTGGGAATAATACTACTAGAATTACAATTACGATTTCGGTTGCCATGGTTACGCGGGACCTGTTCTAATAAGACTATACGAAATTCATCTTTATAATTAGGTGGTAACGCCATCTATATTTTGTAAAGTTTTATGGCTAAAAATAAATAATTGTTAGCTAACTCCAGTGGTGGGCATTTTCTCTGTAACCTCACTTTCGAATATTCACTTCAAAAGAAGCAAACATTTATTAAGAAGAATTTGACGTTACACTTCAGTAAGACATGATAAAGGCGCCTTCTCCATCAAGTTTTTTCCCCTAAAAAATAGCGCTTTTGCCTCAAAAGCAAACGCACGAAGCTTCTTCTTCGGCTTTATCGCCCGTGCGAGAACCAGATCTCGAATGGATTTTAGATAGGCTTCTTTTGGTTCTAGAAGTGTGTTAAAAAAGCGAAAATGCAAAGTCCGAAAGAAGGTTTTTTTTAAATTAGTCACATTTAAGTTCGCGCCTGTGTTACAACGCGTTCGATGAGGTACAGTAATTAAATTAAAAACTACCTGTGTTTTATTGAAAAAAAAAACTTCCATTCTTGCCATGAAAATGTTTGCACTTTGTACAATGACATATTTCATTTACGTGAATTTGATTTCTGAGTACTCTTTAGGCGCGTCATGCTGAAATTAATCGCCAAGTGAAGCGCAAATAAAATCTTTAACCGAATGCTTCAGGCTCATGCGCTTCTGTAGACTTTATTAAAAAGTGAGTGTTTTGAAGAAAACACCTTTTAGAAGTACAAAAATCCGCTCGTTACTTATCGCCTAGTTGCCGAGAGGTAGCGCTTTGTCTCGTCGAAGTTGTCTATAGTATTATCATAAAATAAAATAAAATTACGTAATAAAAAGACTAGATACTTCATTTCTAAAATTGATATATTTTTATTTACATGGGCGAGCTTTCGGACCGTGGTCCCTTTTCAAGCCAAGGATTACAAATGAAAATTAAAAATGAACAATCATAAGATTTCACAAAAATACATTTTTTATACCAATTTTACGCCTTATCAATTTATTGATTTTTTTAATCTAATTTTCAAATTTCCCCAATTTTTTATATCTACCTGTCCCTTATCTTGGTTTAATTCCCCCTTATTTTTAATATATGCTGCCTCCTTAAAATTCCTTTTAAACCAATTATTTTCCTTTGATAATATTTTGGCATTTTCCCAGAGTATTTTATGTCCAACGTTCTCATTTACATGATTGGCTAACCCGTTTTCAAAACTTAATTTTTTCACTTTCTCCTTGTGTTCGTCTATTCTTTTTTTAAACCTTCTTTTAGTTTGCCCTACATAATTTTTATTACAATTACATGGTATATTATAGACTATTCCTGTTTCATTCAATTTTTCAGTTTTTGGTTTGTTCTTTATCAGAATCGTTCCTAAGTTTCCAAAATTGTTATTAATATTATTAGAGAGGGGGGTGTCCCGCTGGTGATTGAGAATTTCATTCTCAATCACCAGCGGGACACAAAGAGCTTGGCTCCCGCCGTTCACCCGCGCCTCTCCCGTTCCTCCCCCACCCGCGCCCCCATCTCAATCACCAGAATTTCTAATCACCAGAATTTCTAATCACCAGAATTTCTAATCACCAGAATTTCTAATCACCAGAATTTCTACCCGCTCTCCCGTTCCTCCCTTAATCACCAGAATTTGTTTTCCTCGCGCAGATTTCTGAAGGATGGAATTTACCCCTCTCTACTCTTAACCCCACACCTCGTTAACCATAATTTCCCCTATCGCTTCCGAACCCCTTAATTTCTAGGATATAAGCAATAATAATAACAAGTTATTTACATTTAATTTTTTATTTTAGAACTTTGTTTACATGTTAGTAGGTACTATCAGATATTCCATTAGATGGTTATCTTGTGCATTACACAATGAAAACAAATTAAAGTAGCTAAGTTTACAGGTTAATTGATTATCTACGAGTAAATTAGTAAAATCTTGTAGTACTTCCGAGGGTGATTTAAAACAGCCAAAATAAGATTTTACTTGATGGTACGAATTAAATTGATCTGGGTACAAAAATAAACCCTCGAAAGGTTTTCCATATAATAATTCGTGAATTTTTTTAAGGTTTTTAACAATAGCTAAGTATTTTTATTTTAGAACTTTGTTTTACATGTTAGTAGGTACTATCAGATATTCCATTAGATGGTTATCTTGTACATTACACAATTAAAACAAATTAAAGTAGTTAAGTTTACAGGC
Organism: Leiobunum rupestre; assembly: GCF_980474605.1. Classification (NCBI taxonomy): domain Eukaryota; kingdom Metazoa; phylum Arthropoda; class Arachnida; order Opiliones; family Sclerosomatidae; genus Leiobunum; species Leiobunum rupestre. The sequence continues at coordinate 27,303,537 of NC_143394.1, read as the reverse complement.
ATTTAAATGGGGTGAAACGATCTCCTGCAACTTAATTTAATTAAAAGTTCTAACTCACGTATTTGTAGTGTTTAGCAACAGTATCGTCTGACATCCGAGGGACAGTTACAAACGTCTTCTTCTGGTACAGGTGAGAAGCTTTTGTCAGAGACCGTAGTTGCTTTTGGCGTCGGGGGAATGTCCCATTCTAGCGAAAGGTACTTTTTTTTCCGATGGTGAATTATCCCTAGCCGGACAGTTTGGAAAGAATCTAGCATGTTCAAGTTCTGGTACGTCTCCTGATTTCCATCCTTCTAATACGCCATGGCATTTGTAACATCGTACTTCATCGCCCCGCTGAATATAGTAGAATCCAGCCTTCGCTAGTTGCTCCTTAGTGACGTGCGGATTTTTCCAGTGACGAAACGTTTCAAGTCGATACACTTCAATGTCCATAGCTGATCTAGACCAAATACGTTCTATAGTTTCAAATGATACATTCGCTAAGCCTACATTTACCCCTAAGTCTACTAAACCTAATTTTATCAATATGGTTAAATTTCTACGCTAAAATTATCAATATAAATGCTTTTTTCAATATGCAAATTGTTTTAAATATGTCTAAAAATATAGTCTATTACCAAGAAAAAATAGTTACTTACTTTATGGGTAGAAATCCTTTGTCAAGCTGTAGAAAAGACTGAGCGAACCGTCAGCAGGTCTTTACTCGTCAATGTGCCGTAGAGAAATGACGCACGGAAGATTAATTTATTCCTATCTTGTTGAGAATAATTCATCACGTGATCTAAACTTCAAATAACCCTCAAATTCTATTGGCTGTCTCTCTCTGACAGTTTAAACTGCCTCTAATGATTGACGGCACATATTAACCCACTTGAGTATTTGGAAAAAACCCTTTGCTACTCAAGGAGAGTTTTGGAAATACCACGTTGACGATATCAAAATCGAGCTCTCACTTGAAAATGTTTACGGAAAACAATCCTCTTGGAAAATTGAGTTACGTAGAAGATTGCTAAAAAATGGCTATGTGTTAAGTTTTTTTCAATAATGAGTCTTATTTTTTACATTTTAAAGTATTTATTAAGAGTGAAAAATCCTATGACTACACTGACGGCATATCTTAAGTACCGGTGGAAAAATCCAGTGCTCAAAGTTCAGTTATCTTATTAAACGTGCGCGTGCACAGAAAAATGAACGAGTCACGTGATAGTAACTTAATTTCTACGCTAATCTTACCCCTACTAGACCTAATTTCTGTCTAATACATTTCCAATATATATATATATAAAAGAATGCCTAAAAATTTCATTTTAAATATAATAAAATAGCCTAGCTGATTATTATTATTATAACTTACTTTTCAGCGTGACCTTCAATGACTATTCCCAATGCTAAGACTCTTTATTGAGATAACTAAGAATTGATTCCCATGACTACCCTGACGGCATATCTTAAGTACCAGTGGAAAAAAAATCCATTGCTCAAAGTTCAGTTATCTTATTAATCGGGTGCGCGCGCACAGAAAATGAAAGTCACGTGAGAATCGGTACGTCACTGAAAATAGTGGAAGTGTCATCACTAGAGTTCTTTTATCAATATATTTAATTAAGGATTATTTCAAAGTTTAGATGGCGCCATGGTTCTCAAAGCAGTGATATTAAAAGATCTCAACGGGTGGAATTGGAGAAACGCTAAAAATATTATCGACATATTCATTCTCCCTAAGTATAAATAAATAAATAAATAAATAAATACATTCTTGGCATAGTAGTAGGATTTTAAGAAAAAAATTAAATACGGAAAATCAATTATTTTATTTTAAAGGTTTTGTGATTTCTCACCAAACAATTTCAACATCTTCAATGTAGGCTATCACATCAGGGGCATCTCAAAAATCTTTTTCCTCTGATCTCCTAGTTTCTGCCTCTGTCTTTAGTATTTATAAATATTTTCCTATCCATAAACCATTTCCTAACTGGTGGACATTGATAACACTAAAAGTTTACTTATAATAATATGCTGAAATACATTTTCCAATACGCAAAAAATTAAAGCTAGACCTAAAAACCTGTAAAGTGTAAATAGTTAAGACTAAATTTCTAAGCCTAGCCCATGAAAGTACATTTTCCGTAAATCATATCCTAACATGAATGCATTTGTTTTTTTTTTTAAAAATATGCTAATTAATTTCGTAAACAAGCATAAATTTTAGTTCGCCCTTCCTCCAAAATATCTAATAGAGCTAGTACATTCTCGATAAATATACATGTTCTTGGGGAATAAGAGACGTTTTTTATCAAAGTAAGCCAAGTTTAAAGCTTATTGTCATTGGTTCCATAACAAAAACCACATTCGGATCAAAATAAATTTATTTATTTTATTTTTATACAGATTTTTTTTCATTTTTTTTGCCTTAATTTCAATTTTGGGAGTCGGTACCCGTTTCACCGAAGATGAAGATGCTTCGTTTTATTCAGCGTTGGGTAAATCGCCGTGTAAAAAAACATCTAGCATTGCATTAACTTTTTCCTCGTCCTCGTCCGAGACCCCTACAATACGTCTCTCGATCTATAAAGTAAAGAAATCAAAATAATAAGCTAAAAGATAATCCATACCTTCTATTCACTAGTTCAATTTATCACTGTCTCATATATCCACTATCGTACATACATACATTCATACACTAACTTACTAACGCTTTAGTCTCCGCAAGTTTTTATGTTGTATAATCAAAGTTTTGAATCGAATAATAATAATAATAATAATAATTAGATCAAAACAAATTTCAAGCTTACGTTAATGTATTCCCTTGAGTGAGGGCCCAATCTTTGAAAAATCTTCTCAATGACGACATGGGTAGCTAGATGGACGTCGATGTAACCTTCGTCCTCTTGCAGGTTCAATTCACGTAAATACCAGTTTTTATATTTTCTTAACATTATTTCTAACGTTCTAAACGAAAATTGTTTTTCGTTTGGCATATCAGGCTTAAAAGAAAACCTAAGAACTGCTTTAGTTACACGCATATCCACGTTATTTTCCATAGCTAATATTTAGCCCTTAAACTTGCTCGTAATTACGAAGAATGTAAAAATGTAGAATGCTCGCTCCTATATTTATGCCAAATCAGAAATCACTTGAAATAATAACTTCATTTGGTACTTAAAAAACGGTGAGAGGTGGGAGGAGGGGTTTGGTAATTTATAAATTTTTATAATCAAATGTACCATAGCAAAAGTATATAAATAATACAAGAAGTGCACTAATTATTATTTTCGCTCGCCAGGTAATTTCGTTTGATTTCCGTTTCGCACGGACGCAGATAACATGGTAACGCGACTACAGCGAACCGATAAAGCTAATTAATAAAATATTGTCAACCATTTGATATTAGAAATGTTAAAATAAAACTTTTACAGATAAATCTAATTTATAAAATATTGCCAATTGAGGGTTTGCAAGTTAGTTTGATTATAGGTTTTGAGTGTTAGAATAGAAATAACGCTAAATACAGGGTTAAATTCAATTCAAAATAAAAGACCATGACAATAAAAAATAACCTTTAAAATATAAATCGCGAAGAAAATGAAGTAACGCGACTTTTAAAATTAGTATAAAATGTTTAATCCCTCTGAAAACGTGAAAATTCATATAGGACAAAACCCAAATACATGTTTACTGAGCTTAGCACTCTACTTTTTCAATCCTCTATTCTCAATGGTGGCCTCTATTTTTACCATCGTCTGCTTCGTAAACTTTATGGATGCATTGGAAGGGCTCAAATTAAGCTAAGTGGGTACACTTCTTGTTTAATTTATATACTTCTAACCATATTAAAGTATCAATTTTAATAAAAGGAATTCAACTTAAGTGTTGTTTTGCTATCTGAAATTCGAAAACAAAGAAGGTAGTACAGGGGTACTTAAGTTGATTTTAATATTTTTTTTAGAAATAACTTAAGTATACAGCGAAATAATCATTAGTGGTATCTAATTTTTTAAGTGCCCACATACTTCTCATCTCGTATAAAAGAGGGTCATTTTTGTACTATAAAACCATTCCATTCCTGAAATCCGCTACAGGAAAAAAGTTGATTAAGCTAAGCAATTTACGAGCGACGTCCTAGCGTACTTGTAATTAAGAAAGTAAGTACTTAGTTTTACGATTTTGCTTAAAACTATGATTTTAAATCGATAAAGTGAAACACGTAAAGTGTCCCTGACCAAAATTGTTTCACAAACATCTGTACCGTTTAATAAGATACGAGTATGATAACGATTTCTAGAGCCCTATGTTCGATAATGATTCATTAGGAAAATTTGAATATAGTTTAAATTTTTAATTACTTATTTTTTGGTTTGACTACCAATTTGGAGGACTACTGTTTTGATTTTGATATAACTAAATTTGATTGGTTTTCGAAAAGTTTTCTCTTCTACCCCCGCCCCCAGTTTATAATTATGATGTCAGTTGTAAATTGTTTTTTTCGAGTATAAAAAGGGTAAACAGAAAAATTGAGAGATAGTATTAAGAAAACAGCCAATTCGAATTGTTTCGGAATCGGCTCGAGGGACTAAGTACGTAGATATACGTCAATTGTAAATTCTAAACTTTGTATATATATTATATTCAATCATTCATTCTTACTAATTTTATAGTAATGGATCCTATTTCCATAACTTTGGCCTCGGGAAATGAGTACGTCGGTACGACAACCGAATCTATGATTTGCTTTCACTGCGGCGAATGTACGGAAGAATTGGCAGTAAGAGGCGGAGGACTCTTCTTTTGCTGGGGTCGAGAGTGCGCGCATTATCAAATGGGAGTAATTTTTCGACATGGTAATGTCTATACCAAACACATCCCAGGGCATCTTATAAAGGAGTTCCCGCCCCATCTCCGCTGTACGTACTGTGGAAGAAGAGGGTCGAAGAGAAGCCGTCGACGGGAGGAGTGCTCAGCGTTCGATTTCATGGGATGCTGTCATTACCCTAAGCCCCCCAGAGACCGAACTGTAGTTCGTTTTATAAATAGATAAATAAATAAATAAAATTGCGAATAATTTACAAATAAATGTCTATTGACTTTTCTTCATCCTATAATATAAGTTTATTCCTAAATTTTTAAGCTTATTACAATAAGATTTCTTTAAGAGAGAGAGAGAGAGAGAAAAGAATTGCTTAAATTAGGAAGTAATAATGAATCTATTGAATCCAATGTAAAGAAAATGCATCAAGATATTAACTTGGAAAATCCAAAAGATGATTCACCAGTAAGCAGTATTCAGTTAATTAAAAATCATAAACAAAAACCGACTGATTACGGTGCATCAAGATATAATATTTGTATATCTTCGAAAAAAGGTGAATCATTAAACATCAACAATGCGGTAATTTACGTATAATATATTTTATATGAAAATAATTAAAGGTTTTATAAATGATAAATTATATTATAGATTATAGGTGGATCTAATAGCAAAATAGTATACGTCCAGGTAAAGTATTGTTTTATTTAGAAGTTTAAATATTAAGTTAATGGTTTATTTTAGAATAACTATATGTTAAATGATTTATTTTAGAATAGCGTTGATACATATGGTGGTAGGACAACATTAGAAAGTAGGTATATTGATTTAAAAAAACTATCGATTAATTAAACATTTTAATAATATTTTTACATAGCTTCGATAGTATCCAGAGATTGTACGATTGTTATTACAAAATGAAACTAATTTATTTTATAATAAATATAGGTAGTAAAATGCTGCAAAAACCTCTGACTCTACGTTCAATACGTTAAAATAGATTACAATACGTAAATATAGGTGAAAAAATACTAGAAAAACACGCATACTATTATTTTTTTAATTTTTGGAAATACACAACATCCACCAGTTACTTCGCAATGACGAACTGGCTGCTCTCTTTGTCCCAGGAGACATGACCAATGAGTTGGCAAAGTACGGAAAAGACTCGTACATCCAAGAATTGGCAACAGGTGGCGCAAAAAATTACGTGTTCCGTATAAATCAAGGCGTAATTTTTTGCGCCACCTGTTGCCAATTCTTGGATGTACGAGTCTTTTCCGTACTTTGCCAACTCATTGGTCATGTCTCCTGGGACAAAGAGAGCAGCCAGTTCGTCATTGCGAAGTAACTGGTGGATGTTGTGTATTTCCAAAAATTAAAAAAATAATAGTATGCGTGTTTTTCTAGTATTTTTTCACCTATATTTACGTATTGTAATCTATTTTAACGTATTGAACGTAGAGTCAGAGGTTTTTGCAGCATTTTACTACCTATATTTATTATAAAATAAATTAGTTTCATTTTGTAATAACAATCGTACAATCTCTGGATACTATCGAAGCTATGTAAAAATATTATTAAAATGTTTAATTAATCGATAGTTTTTTTAAATCAATATACCTACTTTCTAATGTTGTCCTACCACCATATGTATCAACGCTATTCTAAAATAAATCATTTAACATATAGTTATTCTAAAATAAACCATTAACTTAATATTTAAACTTCTAAATAAAACAATACTTTACCTGGACGTATACTATTTTGCTATTAGATCCACCTATAATCTATAATATAATTTATCATTTATAAAACCTTTAATTATTTTCATATAAAATATATTAAAAGTAAATTACCGCATTGTTGATGTTTAATGATTCACCTTTTTTCGAAGATATACAAATATTATATCTTGATGCACCGTAATCAGTCGGTTTTTGTTTATGATTTTTAATTAACTGAATACTGCTTACTGGTGAATCATCTTTTGGATTTTCCAAGTTAATATCTTGATGCATTTTCTTTACATTGGATTCAATAGATTCATTATTACTTCCTAATTTAAGCAATTCTTTTCTCTCTCTCTCTCTCTTAAAGAAATCTTATTGTAATAAGCTTAAAAATTTAGGAATAAACTTATATTATAGGATGAAGAAAAGTCAATAGACATTTATTTGTAAATTATTCGCAATTTTATTTATTTATTTATCTATTTATAAAACGAACTACAGTTCGGTCTCTGGGGGGCTTAGGGTAATGACAGCATCCCATGAAATCGAACGCTGAGCACTCCTCCCGTCGACGGCTTCTCTTCGACCCTCTTCTTCCACAGTACGTACAGCGGAGATGGGGCGGGAACTCCTTTATAAGATGCCCTGGGATGTGTTTGGTATAGACATTACCATGTCGAAAAATTACTCCCATTTGATAATGCGCGCACTCTCGACCCCAGCAAAAGAAGAGTCCTCCGCCTCTTACTGCCAATTCTTCCGTACATTCGCCGCAGTGAAAGCAAATCATAGATTCGGTTGTCGTACCGACGTACTCATTTCCCGAGGCCAAAGTTATGGAAATAGGATCCATTACTATAAAATTAGTAAGAATGAATGATTGAATATAATATATATACAAAGTTTAGAATTTACAATTGACGTATATCTACGTACTTAGTCCCTCGAGCCGATTCCGAAACAATTCGAATTGGCTGTTTTCTTAATACTATCTCTCAATTTTTCTGTTTACCCTTTTTATACTCGAAAAAAACAATTTACAACTGACATCATAATTATAAACTGGGGGCGGGGGTAGAAGAGAAAACTTTTCGAAAACCAATCAAATTTAGTTATATCAAAATCAAAACAGTAGTCCTCCAAATTGGTAGTCAAACCAAAAAATAAGTAATTAAAAATTTAAACTATATTCAAATTTTCCTAATGAATCATTATCGAACATAGGGCTCTAGAAATCGTTATCATACTCGTATCTTATTAAACGGTACAGATGTTTGTGAAACAATTTTGGTCAGGGACACTTTACGTGTTTCACTTTATCGATTTAAAATCATAGTTTTAAGCAAAATCGTAAAACTAAGTACTTACTTTCTTAATTACAAGTACGCTAGGACGTCGCTCGTAAATTGCTTAGCTTAATCAACTTTTTTCCTGTAGCGGATTTCAGGAATGGAATGGTTTTATAGTACAAAAATGACCCTCTTTTATACGAGATGAGAAGTATGTGGGCACTTAAAAAATTAGATACCACTAATGATTATTTCGCTGTATACTTAAGTTATTTCTAAAAAAAATATTAAAATCAACTTAAGTACCCCTGTACTACCTTCTTTGTTTTCGAATTTCAGATAGCAAAACAACACTTAAGTTGAATTCCTTTTATTAAAATTGATACTTTAATATGGTTAGAAGTATATAAATTAAACAAGAAGTGTACCCACTTAGCTTAATTTGAGCCCTTCCAATGCATCCATAAAGTTTACGAAGCAGACGATGGTAAAAATAGAGGCCACCATTGAGAATAGAGGATTGAAAAAGTAGAGTGCTAAGCTCAGTAAACATGTATTTGGGTTTTGTCCTATATGAATTTTCACGTTTTCAGAGGGATTAAACATTTTATACTAATTTTAAAAGTCGCGTTACTTCATTTTCTTCGCGATTTATATTTTAAAGGTTATTTTTTATTGTCATGGTCTTTTATTTTGAATTGAATTTAACCCTGTATTTAGCGTTATTTCTATTCTAACACTCAAAACCTATAATCAAACTAACTTGCAAACCCTCAATTGGCAATATTTTATAAATTAGATTTATCTGTAAAAGTTTTATTTTAACATTTCTAATATCAAATGGTTGACAATATTTTATTAATTAGCTTTATCGGTTCGCTGTAGTCGCGTTACCATGTTATCTGCGTCCGTGCGAAACGGAAATCAAACGAAATTACCTGGCGAGCGAAAATAATAATTAGTGCACTTCTTGTATTATTTATATACTTTTGCTATGGTACATTTGATTATAAAAATTTATAAATTACCAAACCCCTCCTCCCACCTCTCACCGTTTTTTAAGTACCAAATGAAGTTATTATTTCAAGTGATTTCTGATTTGGCATAAATATAGGAGCGAGCATTCTACATTTTTACATTCTTCGTAATTACGAGCAAGTTTAAGGGCTAAATATTAGCTATGGAAAATAACGTGGATATGCGTGTAACTAAAGCAGTTCTTAGGTTTTCTTTTAAGCCTGATATGCCAAACGAAAAACAATTTTCGTTTAGAACGTTAGAAATAATGTTAAGAAAATATAAAAACTGGTATTTACGTGAATTGAACCTGCAAGAGGACGAAGGTTACATCGACGTCCATCTAGCTACCCATGTCGTCATTGAGAAGATTTTTCAAAGATTGGGCCCTCACTCAAGGGAATACATTAACGTAAGCTTGAAATTTGTTTTGATCTAATTATTATTATTATTATTATTATTCGATTCAAAACTTTGATTATACAACATAAAAACTTGCGGAGACTAAAGCGTTAGTAAGTTAGTGTATGAATGTATGTATGTACGATAGTGGATATATGAGACAGTGATAAATTGAACTAGTGAATAGAAGGTATGGATTATCTTTTAGCTTATTATTTTGATTTCTTTACTTTATAGATCGAGAGACGTATTGTAGGGGTCTCGGACGAGGACGAGGAAAAAGTTAATGCAATGCTAGATGTTTTTTTACACGGCGATTTACCCAACGCTGAATAAAACGAAGCATCTTCATCTTCGGTGAAACGGGTACCGACTCCCAAAATTGAAATTAAGGCAAAAAAAATGAAAAAAAATCTGTATAAAAATAAAATAAATAAATTTATTTTGATCCGAATGTGGTTTTTGTTATGGAACCAATGACAATAAGCTTTAAACTTGGCTTACTTTGATAAAAAACGTCTCTTATTCCCCAAGAACATGTATATTTATCGAGAATGTACTAGCTCTATTAGATATTTTGGAGGAAGGGCGAACTAAAATTTATGCTTGTTTACGAAATTAATTAGCATATTTTAAAAAAAAAAACAAATGCATTCATGTTAGGATATGATTTACGGAAAATGTACTTTCATGGGCTAGGCTTAGAAATTTAGTCTTAACTATTTACACTTTACAGGTTTTTAGGTCTAGCTTTAATTTTTTGCGTATTGGAAAATGTATTTCAGCATATTATTATAAGTAAACTTTTAGTGTTATCAATGTCCACCAGTTAGGAAATGGTTTATGGATAGGAAAATATTTATAAATACTAAAGACAGAGGCAGAAACTAGGAGATCAGAGGAAAAAGATTTTTGAGATGCCCCTGATGTGATAGCCTACATTGAAGATGTTGAAATTGTTTGGTGAGAAATCACAAAACCTTTAAAATAAAATAATTGATTTTCCGTATTTAATTTTTTTCTTAAAATCCTACTACTATGCCAAGAATGTATTTATTTATTTATTTATACTTAGGGAGAATGAATATGTCGATAATATTTTTAGCGTTTCTCCAATTCCACCCGTTGAGATCTTTTAATATCACTGCTTTGAGAACCATGGCGCCATCTAAACTTTGAAATAATCCTTAATTAAATATATTGATAAAAGAACTCTAGTGATGACACTTCCACTATTTTCAGTGACGTACCGATTCTCACGTGACTTTCATTTTCTGTGCGCGCGCACCCGATTAATAAGATAACTGAACTTTGAGCAATGGATTTTTTTTCCACTGGTACTTAAGATATGCCGTCAGGGTAGTCATGGGAATCAATTCTTAGTTATCTCAATAAAGAGTCTTAGCATTGGGAATAGTCATTGAAGGTCACGCTGAAAAGTAAGTTATAATAATAATAATCAGCTAGGCTATTTTATTATATTTAAAATGAAATTTTTAGGCATTCTTTTATATATATATATATTGGAAATGTATTAGACAGAAATTAGGTCTAGTAGGGGTAAGATTAGCGTAGAAATTAAGTTACTATCACGTGACTCGTTCATTTTTCTGTGCACGCGCACGTTTAATAAGATAACTGAACTTTGAGCACTGGATTTTTCCACCGGTACTTAAGATATGCCGTCAGTGTAGTCATAGGATTTTTCACTCTTAATAAATACTTTAAAATGTAAAAAATAAGACTCATTATTGAAAAAAACTTAACACATAGCCATTTTTTAGCAATCTTCTACGTAACTCAATTTTCCAAGAGGATTGTTTTCCGTAAACATTTTCAAGTGAGAGCTCGATTTTGATATCGTCAACGTGGTATTTCCAAAACTCTCCTTGAGTAGCAAAGGGTTTTTTCCAAATACTCAAGTGGGTTAATATGTGCCGTCAATCATTAGAGGCAGTTTAAACTGTCAGAGAGAGACAGCCAATAGAATTTGAGGGTTATTTGAAGTTTAGATCACGTGATGAATTATTCTCAACAAGATAGGAATAAATTAATCTTCCGTGCGTCATTTCTCTACGGCACATTGACGAGTAAAGACCTGCTGACGGTTCGCTCAGTCTTTTCTACAGCTTGACAAAGGATTTCTACCCATAAAGTAAGTAACTATTTTTTCTTGGTAATAGACTATATTTTTAGACATATTTAAAACAATTTGCATATTGAAAAAAGCATTTATATTGATAATTTTAGCGTAGAAATTTAACCATATTGATAAAATTAGGTTTAGTAGACTTAGGGGTAAATGTAGGCTTAGCGAATGTATCATTTGAAAAAATAGAACGTATTTGGTCTAGATCAGCTATGGACATTGAAGTGTATCGACTTGAAACGTTTCGTCACTGGAAAAATCCGCACGTCACTAAGGAGCAACTAGCGAAGGCTGGATTCTACTATATTCAGCGGGGCGATGAAGTACGATGTTACAAATGCCATGGCGTATTAGAAGGATGGAAATCAGGAGACGTACCAGAACTTGAACATGCTAGATTCTTTCCAAACTGTCCGGCTAGGGATAATTCACCATCGGAAAAAAAAGTACCTTTCGCTAGAATGGGACATTCCCCCGACGCCAAAAGCAACTACGGTCTCTGACAAAAGCTTCTCACCTGTACCAGAAGAAGACGTTTGTAACTGTCCCTCGGATGTCAGACGATACTGTTGCTAAACACTACAAATACGTGAGTTAGAACTTTTAATTAAATTAAGTTGCAGGAGATCGTTTCACCCCATTTAAATGCCTGTAAACTTAACTACTTTAATTTGTTTTAATTGTGTAATGTACAAGATAACCATCTAATGGAATATCTGATAGTACCTACTAACATGTAAAACAAAGTTCTAAAATAAAAATACTTAGCTATTGTTAAAAACCTTAAAAAAATTCACGAATTATTATATGGAAAACCTTTCGAGGGTTTATTTTTGTACCCAGATCAATTTAATTCGTACCATCAAGTAAAATCTTATTTTGGCTGTTTTAAATCACCCTCGGAAGTACTACAAGATTTTACTAATTTACTCGTAGATAATCAATTAACCTGTAAACTTAGCTACTTTAATTTGTTTTCATTGTGTAATGCACAAGATAACCATCTAATGGAATATCTGATAGTACCTACTAACATGTAAACAAAGTTCTAAAATAAAAAATTAAATGTAAATAACTTGTTATTATTATTGCTTATATCCTAGAAATTAAGGGGTTCGGAAGCGATAGGGGAAATTATGGTTAACGAGGTGTGGGGTTAAGAGTAGAGAGGGGTAAATTCCATCCTTCAGAAATCTGCGCGAGGAAAACAAATTCTGGTGATTAAGGGAGGAACGGGAGAGCGGGTAGAAATTCTGGCGATTAGAAATTCTGGTGATTAGAAATTCTGGTGATTAGAAATTCTGGTGATTAGAAATTCTGGTGATTAGAAATTCTGGTGATTGAGATGGGGGCGCGGGTGGGGGAGGAACGGGAGAGGCGCGGGTGAACGGCGGGAGCCAAGCTCTTTGTGTCCCGCTGGTGATTGAGAATGAAATTCTCAATCACCAGCGGGACACCCCCCTCTCTATTATTAATAAATAATAAATAATAAATATTCGCTAATTCCCTTAATGTATGGTAGTACTAAGTTTAGTTTTTCTTTTAATTCATTGTTTTTATCTTTTTTTTTGCCATAGGATCATTTTTTACTATATTATCATCAAAAATACTTTTAACACAATTTTGAGGGTATTTGGTTTAAAAGGAATTTTAAGGAGGCAGTATACAGGGTCTTTTTTTTTTGCTCGGAAAAGTGTTTTTTTTCAAAAACTATTTATAGTACCGATTTCAAATTTAGAAGGTCAATTCTCTATACCGGGGGACATCAGTTTGAGAAATTTGAGCGTTTTCGGTAATGTTTTTCACCAATTTTGAAAAATTATTTTTCGACCACTAGGTGCGAGATAAAAAATTTCTATTATAAAGTTGTAGGCCGTCATCGAAAACCCTTAAAAATTGTTCACTCGACGAAAAACAATTTATTTATCAGTGAAAATTCGAGCTTGAAAAATTTACAAGTTGGTGAAGCCAAATTACGATTGTTTGAAACGATAATTGAAAAGGGAACAAGTCTAATACAAAAGTAGTAGAGTTTTCACACTTGAAAAAATGTACACGTTTGGTTTTTAAATGCAGATATTTTATTCACGCTTTCTCTACCATTTCTGGTGTGACGTCTCGGCAAGCACTGATTATTCGTCTAATGAATTCCTCCCTAGTTTCAATGGGCGTGGCGTATACCTTTGCTTTAACGAATCCCCAGAGAAAATAATCCAGCGGTGTTAGGTCAGGTGACCTTGCTGGCCAATGCACTGGACCATTTCTCCCTATCCACCTTTCAGGAAACTCGTTGTTGAGGTGCTCAGTTACTTGCCGGGAAAAATGCGGAGGGGCGCCATCTTGCTGAAACCACAACTGACGTCTTTCAGCCAATGGAAGGTCGTCGATTGCGTCACTCAGTTCGTTCTGTAGAAAATGTAAATACCTTTGGCCGTTGAGGTTCGTCGGCAGGAAAAAGGGACCAATCAAACGGTTTCCAACAAGTCCAACCCAAACATTGACCCGTTCAAATTGAACCTGGTGATGATATTCAAAACCCCAATGCGGGTTGATGTCAGACCAAAGATGGCTGTTTTGATGATTAAAGGGCCCATCTCTAGAAAATGACGCTTCTACGGAGAACAAAACATGGCGCAAAAATTGTCTATCTTCTTGGACAGCATTTAGTAACCAGTTGCTAAATTCATAACGTCTTTGATGGTCTCCGTCAATTAGTCCTTGGTGGAGCGTAGCTCTGTATGGGTGATAGCGATTCTTACGAAGAATTTTCCACACACGATTTGCAGAACAACCCAAATCAGCAGCGGCGTTAGCGCAACTGTGACGAGGATATGCCACAAAGTACGCGAGTACATTTTTCTCGAAGTCTAAATCCGGTTGACCCAATCCGCGAAACCTAGGTTGCAAGTTACCAAATTGATTGAAATCGTGAATTGCTCGTCTTACTGTATTTACAGATGGTGCTCCATTTGGATGTCTTTCTGCGAAGATTTCAGTCACTCTTCTAAGGTTTTGCGCTGCTTCTCCATAGTAAATGGCAACTATCTCGGTACGCTCAGCTACTGAATAACGAGGCATTGTTCGAAATATTATCAAACACTGATAATAATCTCCCAAAGTTTTCCTTTAAATACCCAATGCATGTTTAGGATTGACCTATAGCCTCGTGTTTTTTAAATCCGGTCGTTTTTTTAACCAAAGTTTCAACTGGATTAGGTAATTCGGTTTCAATTATCGTTTCAAACAATCGTAATTTGGCTTCACCAACTTGTAAATTTTTCAAGCTCGAATTTTCACTGATAAATAAATTGTTTTTCGTCGAGTGAACAATTTTTAAGGGTTTTCGATGACGGCCTACAACTTTATAATATAAATTTTTTTTCTCGCACCTAGTGGTCGAAAAATAATTTTTCAAAATTGGTGAAAAACATTACCGAAAACGCTCAAATTTCTCAAACTGATGTCCCCCGGTATAGAGAATTGACCTTCCAAATTTGAAATCGGTACTATAAATAGTTTTTGAAAAAAAACACTTTTCCGAGAAAAAAAAAAGACCCTGTATATTAAAAATAAGGGGGAATTAAACCAAGATAAGGGACAGGTAGATATAAAAAATTGGGGAAATTTGAAAATTAGATTAAAAAAATCAATAAATTGGTATAAAAAATGTATTTTTGTGAAATCTTTGATTGTTCATTTTTAATTTTCATTTGTAATCCTCGGCTTGAAAAGGGACCACGGTCCGAAAGCTCGCCCATGTAAATAAAAATATATCAATTTTGGCCATGAAGTATCCAGTCTTTTTATTACGTTATTTTATTTTAAATTCTAAAGCCATGGCAGGTAAAACCTTTCAAATTTTAAAGTATTATCATAAGTAACATAATACCAAAAACGGCGCGCCTGTCAGATCTGTGGCGGCAACGCAAAATATACAAATGCACCAACCAGAAACAAAATTTCGCGCGCCCACGATTCGACGAAACTACGAGTGTTTAACAATTTTTGTTCAGTCGAAATGATAAATATAAAATATTAACGATATAAAATTCAGACTCCAGCCTTTTCCTCTACAGGGTGCTGCGAGGCCCTTTTGCGCCAGCCTGTGCTTTACCGCAATGCTCTTACTACTCAGTCGTCGTTGGCATGATGCCAGCTAAGTCGCTCGCTTTACACTCACTATTGACTCGCAACACCCGGTATAATTTGAAAGTTTTTAACCCTTTTCTTCGAGGGATACCGGATTGGTAGAAATTTAAATTAGCAAAAAGAGACCTACAAAGAAAACCATTCCGGGTTGTGGAGTTTAAGTATGGCTGTGCATTATTTATTCGTACTTTTGAAATTGCGTATTTCAGAAATCTTATAAGTTTTTTTTAAATATTAGGGTCTTTTTCATAATTTTTAAAATAAGAGGGGTCAAATTTGAAATGAAATTCTGAATAAAACCATTCTCCGATTTTATTTGTGTTTTTTTTTTCTGTATTTAAAGATTGCTTTATAAACAAGCAATCGTCTGATGTGTGATCTGTTTGTGATATCCAAGATGTAAGGCATGAAAATGTGAAAAACATTATTTCCGTGGAAAACAAGTTTTTTAAGACAAACGTAATTTTTATTCAGCTAGCTATTAAAAGACAATTACTTGACCTGAAATAAGGCCTGTGAATTATCTATGCATACTTTTGCTATTTTAAGCTTGTCAGCCTTCCTTCGAGATGAAGATTGTATATTTTCCTTAGTTGGTGGTGGTAAAATGCACAAAATACAATTCAAAGGAACGAAACATCCGTCTTTTTGCGAACGCCAATAAATTTCACCATTATTTTTGTTGCATTTCGAGAATCTTAAAAGGAAATCATTTTCTTCTTTGATCTTTTCCACTACTAAGCTATGCCGTATTTCCGCCTAGGCCAACCTAGGCCGTGGCCTAGGGGGCCTCCAGTGACCGTTATTACTGTATTCGAAGGTACAAATCTATAATATCAATCGTAATTTATATTGGAGAAATTCCTAGATAGAAGATTTTGTTTTAAAATTACCAAAATTTCTGCCTGACAGTTTACGGACGCAGCCTTAAATCGCACTGTTGCATAATTAACGCATATTTAGTCGACAATTGTTAAGAGCTGTTATTAAGTAATATAACCGTAGTGCTCAGACTTCTGCGCTGAATCAGGGAAATTCAGGCACAGCCTAGTTCCAGGGATAAGGGTAAATGCAGCGCGTTAAAAGGGGGCCAGACTCCTTATATGCCTATGGGCCCAGGATCTCTAAGTCCAGCCCTGCTACTAAGCGACATGCCAATCCTGGCAGCCACATAATCACCAACTGATATTGTTTCAAATGTAAGTCTGTCCTCAGTTTCCGTGGTTCGATCAAGTATTGCGACCTCTACTTTGGTGCTGTAAAGATCTAATGATACTCTTAACATTTTTAAACTGAAAAAAAAATTATGGTGGCTTTGGGTGCCAGCAACTGTGCAAGCTTTTGAAAGACGTGTTTCAAGAGAAATTAAGTGTGATTTAACACTCTCATTCGAAATGTAAATAAATTTAATTCCTTTAATGTTTTTGTCTGACCATTCTCAAAATACGAAAAGCATTAAAATCGGAGAATGACCTTTTTCAGAATTTCCTTTCAAATTTGACCCCCCAAGTTTTCACAATTTTGAAAATATCCTTATTTTTGAAAAACCGTTAAAGTTAGACAATTTTCGTGACCATTTCTGAAATCTGCACTTTGAAGTACTTTTGTTTTGAACCTTTCATTACATTAGTCATAGATGTATAAAATATATTGGCCATAATGCTTGGGGGTAAGATTATTGCACAATCGACACTCTAAAGACGTGGAGTATTTTCAAATGGCTCTAGTTTCGGAACCTGTTGATATTTTCAGCTGGCCCTCAAGGGGTCGGAGTGTGCAATAACTGGTGGCTTTACCGGGGAGTCGGGGTCCGGCTCATGTAACCCATACGGGTGGTGGCGCACTGGGAGATATTAGCTCCATCCAAATGGTCCTATCTCCAACCTCCGACTTCGGTCAGGTTTGGGCTGGATACTGGGCTTCGGCTCGGGCTAATGGAGAGGGGCTGGGCAAACTGGCCGACTCGGAGGATTGAGTAGCCCGCTGTGGGGCTGCGTGCCTCCGTATGAGGGCACGGCGGACCCATCTCCCGGCCTTTTGAAGTTCCACCGGGATCTCCGGTGCCAGCTGTGTCGGGTTATGCGGGCTGCCGCGTGCCCGCCGTTCCCCTTTAGGAGCTCTTTCCTAAGGGCTGACTCTCTGCCTTTGTAGGTGGGGTGTCGGCTGGAGTTGCTATAGCATCCACTCTTACTCCCACTGCTGTGTGCGAAGTGAGAATTGGTCCACCCATTGCTGCACCTTCTGCTGGGTTGAGTGGCTCGCGTCAAAGGTGCGACCATCAGTAGTGGGGTTCTGCTACACATGCTGGATTTGTCACCTGTCCGGGCTATGATGATAGACCTCCGGTGGTATGGTCTCTGTTACTAGGTACACCGGGCTATAAATTCTGATACACTGATATTTTCATCAAATAGCCACAATGTATAGTATGTAAAATTTCATTACAATCGGTTGACCTATGGTGGCATGAGTATTCGAACCGACGTGGAATATAGTAAAGGCTAGAAGTGCCATACTTAATATTAATTGAGTTAAATTTGGTAACAAGTTGTGAAAGGGAATTTAGTTCGTCAATTGCCTGAAAATTTTTTTTATCATTACCCTCTACATATCAAAATAGAAGTAACCAAAACAATGCTTGTCCCTTTTTTTTAAGAAACGCGCCCAAAATACCGATGACGGCCAAAGCATTGAAGTTCTATTACTCTATACACTAAGGTTAAGCGAAGCAAGGGATACTGAACAGAATGTAATATTCTAACGTAAATAAAATTACATGATAATTTCACAATATAGTTACCTTTATGCACCTATAATATAGAAAAACTAGTTATTGGGTACGCTTCTTTTTTGGATTTTAGGTTCAAGTGTGCTAAGACTTAAAGTTTAACCCCACGTTCGTCGTCCCGAAGTTCTGACACGAATGAATGAAATATTAGGTCGGAAAAAATTAAGAAATTTTGTGTGTTTTTATTATTTGTGACAATTGTTCTTTCTTCATAAAAATACGTCATTAACTTAGCCTTTTTTTAAACTGAATTATATTTTAACTGTAATTGTTTTTTTTTTCGTCTTCTCATCCTTATCATTTAATCAAGCGTTACTGAACTAATACGCCTCTATTAAGCGCTATCGTGTTGGTAACGATAATAACTTGCTTCACTTTTTGGAAAATTTTTAGTGAACGTAATTAAAAATGGTTATGAAGTGTTTTAAAGGTCGTCCATGGTGATCGAGTAGATATCTGACACGGATGGAGGTCCCCCAACGTTTTTTTATTTGAATAACCCAAATTGTTTTAGCGGAAGAACAAATCTTGCCTGTAACCGAGATGTGTTTTATTTAACGAAGCAGTTCTCAATTTCTGAACACGATGTGGTGATCAACCAGAGCGCTTTCCGTATTTTCCCTTCGCACTTCGCGAAGTGAAGAACTCAAAATGCTTCGCGTACACTTCGTTGTGAAGCATTGTGAAAAATGCCCACCACTGCCTTGGATTAATAATAGTCCTATTATTCATCCAAGATTTCACGACAATATATGAAGGAAGGAAAGATTTTATTTATAATTTAATTTTCGTCCACAAAAATATCATAATGTTTATTTTCAAGTAAACTTATTAGAATATTAGCCTGACATTTTTATTTGTAATTTGACCGAGGGTACGTTCAGTAACTTGCAACAAATTCAACGGTTTAAGATTTAGAAACCGGTTTTTTACTGTACGATTTTTTAAACTTCCGGTATGACCACTATGGGTATGACGTTACGCTGCTAAACCGATTGAAACCATTTAAATCGTCTGGGCGAGCCGGTTTATTTGCAGCGTGTCGTCACAACGTTAAGGAAAGTAATAGTAATGGCGTTTAACCGATTGCGTGAGTACAGAAAAGCGTTCAGTAGCTTTTGACGTAACGCGGCAAACGATATGCAACGGTTGAGAACCGCTGCAGGTCCGATTACTCTTACTGAACGCAGCCCGAGTGAGAATCTCAATCCTATCAAGTGAACTCGTGAGTAGAGATTACGTCACCTCCTGTGAGAAGGACCGTCAAAATTTTGAGAAGTGAGAATTCTCACTATCAAGGGAAGAATTCTTAGAATTTTGACGTGCCCCAGGTTGCTTTTTGGACATAATAAGGCTTGACAATTGACGGATTTTGAAATGACGTTTTAGCGTGCGACACTACAGGTACATTTCTTGGGCACACAGAGGGCCGTAGCCGCCGTAGCTAGGGCTGGGCGACGATAGGGTATAGGGGCGCCAAAATTGGTCCATATTATTATATTAGGGGGCGCCAAAATTGCAGCTCGCCCCTGGCGCCATTTTCTCTAGCTACGGCCCTGGGCACACAGCCTTCTTTGCGTGCTTTTTTTACCATAACATGTAGAGGTATTTTCACGCGCAAAATGAATTTTAAAAGCCGTCAATAACACCAAAGATAATATAACTACGTACCCTAGATTCGAAATCTCGGCGTTTCTCGATAGCCCGTTTTCTAGTTAGGCTTTTACTGAGTTCGTGCCGGAAGTCGGAAAAATCGGGCTCCATAGCAGGGTGAGAAATAAGGAATTTCAATAGATAACCCAAAATTATATTACTCACCTTTAGTTTTCTTTCGATTAGAAACTTTTTTTTAGAGCTACAGGCATGATCCATTATTGTTTTAAAACCATATAACGCAAAAATATCTGGTATCTTGAAAACCGCAAGACAAAAATCACGGTACAATTTTCACTAAAACTTTTTAACTAATGTCGGTAGCCCTGGCAGCAGCGGCTCTATGGAGGCAGTTTTTTCCGACTTCCGCCGGGAACTCAGTAAAAGCCTGCATTACGTGCAAGGAGCTTTATTTCCAATCTAGGGTACGTAGTTATATTATCTTTGATAACAATTTGTTGTGTTTACAGGTGAAAAGTTTCCATTATGTCCACAAGCACTATATAAACAATTGCTTGCAGGTCCTGACTCTCGGAAATATTACTTCTTGGAAATTTCCTTGGAGAATGCTAAACGAATATTACTGTATTATATCAGAAGTAAATAAGTCTACCCAACTTCCAATCCCAGTTGAAAAGTCTGTTCTATCAGAGCCTACGTTGCTTATTATACTCTACATTTCTCTACGACGTGGTTCAGTTTAGAGAGCACCAACCACGTTTGTTTTCTAAATAAGGCATAATTTTTCTCACAAAAAGTTGGTATTTTTTGTTCTTGTTTAATAAATAAAGTTGGTTAATGTAGGGAAGAAATTCCATTAAGTTAGTAAAACGTTAGCTCGCTCTTAATACTTCTTTAAATAAGACAATCCCCAACTATCTTGCCCCCCTGCCAAAACTTTGATGACTGCTTTGCCAGTATAGCTAAAAATCGGTTGTAAGTCAGAAGTCTAGTCCAGGTAAGAAGAACTCTGTATTAGACTTTGATGGGGATTTTATGGAAACGGCTATTAGCTTCCCTTACTTCAAGATTTTTAAATGAAATATTGAAAATTAAATATAAAAGCACGAAATTTATCATTTTATTAAAAAAATATATACACTCAAAAAAGTGCATTCTATCAAATGGGACAATCATAAATTGCAATTGACTTATCCTCGGAAACAGAGACAAGTCTGCTGCCATTATTACTATACCTCGCACACCACACTTGATCAGTATGTTCAGAAAAAGTGTGAATGCAGTCTTTACACTGAAGATCCCAAATTTTCACACATTTATCAGCAGAACTATAAACAAATATATAGAAATATAAAATCAGAATTTTTAAATTTTTAAGTTCCATACCTAGACACAAAATGCTGATTATCTGGTGAAAAGTCAACGTTTAAGACCCAAGAGCCATGCCCGGATAATGTTGAAACCAAATTTGCATGTTGTCTAAAAGAAAATAATCCAATTATTCTAATGATGGTTTTGTATAAAATAAATTATGAATAATTAGTCATCTCATATGTGAGATAATAACTTTTCAGTGTGCCAAAAATGAAATTTTGTTAACGTGATGTGGCGTTAATTATAAGATGAACTATACAACATAACCTGGTCAGAAAGCCCGAAGAATTTTCACGCTGGTTTCCAAACAAAGTTAAACTTTCACAGAATCTCGCAATCACTAAGCAGAACTTTAACCTTTCTAAATTGCTTTTTGTGGGCAAATAATTGAATATATATGTGTTTGAAATTTAAACTTTCCAGTTCACATTAGATAGAAATAATTTCAATGTTTAAGAAACCTATGGATCAGTGGGACACTTTAGAGTGATTATGCATGTATAACTTATATAAATTAACATACATATCATATATTTTTATATGACCATCGTCTGAAGCTGTTAACAACCATTTAGAATCTGGAGACACAGTCAAAGATCGAATTGGCATAGCGTGTCCTAAAAATATTAACAGTTTTTTTGATCAAACATCTCAATTTCCAATTATTATAAGGCAGAGATAGTAACCTTCGAGAGTATGGACTAACTTTCCCGTAGCTATGTCAAAGATTTTTATAATACCATCTATGGCACCACTGGCCAAATATTTCCCATCAGGACTCTAGACAAATATTTGGAACTAAAATGAACATAATTGTCACTTTAATTTTCAAATTCATACGTACAAATGCAATACTCAAGGTAAATTTCCCTGTGGTATCTAGTGATGACTCTAACTTGCCACTTTCAACACCATAAAGATTAATTTTTCCAGAATGACTCCCAGATGCCAAAAATTTTGAGTCGGGAGAAAATGTTACAGCCCAAGCGTCAACTAATAAAGAATAAAAAATTGCAATCAATTTAATATTAAAATATATAATTTCACCTGGTCCAGCATCGATGCTTTTCAATTGCTGCCCATTTTCTAGATCCCAGATCCTCAAATGACTATCAAGAGAGCTTGATGCAGCAACTATAAATATAGTATTCAATATAATATTATATTTTTTCATCAAGACATCATCTAATACCAGTTCCTTCTTGGTTAATATCAACTGATACAACTCCAAGTGCATGACCTTCTAAAATATGTCGCAATTCTAATTTCTCTTCCGTCCTAAAGAATGTATTAAGTTTGGGTTAGGGCATGAGAGTTCTTCTTTGTGTGTTGAAGTTCTTATTTACCATTTCCATGATTTTACTAAATCATCTGCTGAGCCAGTGATGACGTGATCTAGCCCGGTTTTAGAACCTTTCCTCCACGCGCAAGACCATATTGCATCTTCGTGAGCTTGAATATTAAATGAATTTAGTGAATAACCAAACACTAAGCCTTGGCTTAAAGTCGCTTACCGAGCTCTTGTTTGAACAATACAGAGTACTAAAAAATTTAGAACATTTTAAAAATCAATTTGTTACATAAACGTATCACATTAAACTTCTTACCATTTTATAGAAATTTCTGAAACTAAACTAAATCTAATTTGATCATTTTAAATAGTAAGTAGTTCCTCGTTAGCCGAATGTCACTAGTGACGGATGGACACATTCCGTTACCCGAGTTTAAATATAACGTAACTCTGGCTGCGTTCAGTAAGTCGAGTAAGTGATTTCTAAATGAGTCCGATTCCTAGAAATCTTATACTCCTACCTAGAATGCTCCCGTCTACGGGAGAACCTGATGCTAAGTCATTTTGTAGCAACGACTAATGATTATATAGTCTTTGCTTAAGATTCAGCCAATCAGCGGCCATTAATTGACTACGGCAAGCCGCTAGCGCCATAACATCGCGGTTAAAAATAGTAGAAGCTCAGAGGATTTTTACAGGATCCATCAGATTCAAGCTCGCAGAATAGTTGATTTTATAAAATGTCTTTACGCTTGCCGAACTTGTTGAAATGTTGCCCTGGAATAGTTCAGCCAATGCCTAAGAATGAGTTCATAAGCTCTTTAGTGGGAGAGAAAACGGATCCACAGCTGAAGCGGGGAGGCAACATTTCAACAAGATGGCCAAGGTTATTTTATAAAAAGAACTATTCCCATAGGTTTTTGCTGGAGTTTTTCACATGAACCACTTCAACGTTTTTGGATTTTTATTTAATGAAAGTGTTAAGATTTTTTGAACTTTTAATTTTGTTTTCATATTTACTTATTATAAGGAATATTTAAATGCCATTGTGAGGAAGATAAAAATATATTTCGTTCTGGTTCGCTTTGAAAATATTTAAGCCTAGGCCTGACATAGGCCTAACTTTTAAAATAGCAGGCAATGTGAATGGCAGTTTTGGGAGAAGCAGTGACTGAAGGTCCTTAGTATTAACCTTTGTATTTAAAGGTTATTTCACATTTAAAGTAATTAATATTATATTTATTATTATATGTTTGTAGAAACTTAGATAAACAAAAACCTTATGAAAGAGTAATTATATCCCAGAAAAAATACATTACACTAACGAATGACACTTATGACGAATTGACGGCAGTCATTGAATTAAACAGCAACAATCATACTGATAATTGTCTTCTTTTTCAAAACTTTACCTTCTATTTAATAATATGCTTTTTGTCTTAGAAGCTTAGTCAAGATAAATGTCTCGCACTCTGCTTAAATTCAACATTCCACTGTTAAACAACATAAGAGATAGTACTCAACGAAGACCGATATTTACAATGTTAAATAAAGTGTTTTTAAAAAAACGGATATTGCAGTAATTATAGTCCTGAGTTGTTGTTCCACTAGGCTCACTGAACTTCCTGAAGTAATTTTTACCAAATCATCAATTTAAAAGCCCGCCGTTTGTTAACATTTCAAATTGCTTAAGGAAACCCAAACTTTTACCTGTACAACGACACATTACCGTCCACCGCAAATCGTTTTCTACAAGTGGAAATGAAACATCGAGGAGCCATAACAACAAACAACGCAATAGTTATCCAAAACGTTTGCATATAAGAGAAAAATCTTTAAGAGTAAAAAAACAGTCTACCATGTTTAAAAACTACATTAAACTCGATCACGGCCCCCTGCACGCGCAGGGGGCCGTGACTCGATTGACGTGGGCCAATCAAATGCGGGTTCTTAAGGTGACGTAATCTAAAATCAAATTATTATTTTCAGTAACTCAAACTAGATGGCAACGAGTCGTTGCCGTAGTCACTCTTTGAATCGTGATTGGCTGATAATGACGAAACCTCCGAAAATGTAATTGGCCCATTTTGTATTTATACGGAATCATTCTATGTTATAAGTTTTCTATGGTCCGATTACTCAAGGGGGATAGGGCGTTACCTGAGTTCCAAAACCTGATATCTAAAAAAGTTCAATTTTAGAAAAAATGTTTTTTTTTAGAAAAACGACTTTTTGTAGTTTTCAAACTTGCTCCTCAATATTTTTCAAATATATTAGCAGATATTAGGTTATTTTACACATTTTCTAGGTGTGTTTTTAAATGGTGAATTTATTTTCTTTTTATTTCTTAAGTTGAGTAAAAAAAATTATTTTATTTGTTTTTGGCATTGAAATTTTTAGTTCCAAAACCACATAAATCTGTTTATTTTTTTTGAGATATGGTAACACTATCGTTCTTTCATTTCCAAAGTGTAATATATTGATTTAAACCTTATTTTCTAATAGATTTATGTTAAACTAAGTATTTTTAAAGTCAGAACACAAAAATATTTTAATAGAATATAAAAATACATTCGTTTTATAAAGACTATAATTGAACATGGAATATATAATAAGTATTAAAAAAGAGTAAACATTATGGCATTTTTGAGAAAACCTTTAATGTTGTTTAACTTAAAGGGCCCCACCGGCGTTTGAAATTCATCAGTTTCCCGCGCGAATCGCGGACATAGCTCAGTGACTATTGACACACACTCGAAGTGTGGCAATAGTCTCTTAGCTATTGATACACATTTTTGTGTCAATAGTAACTTGACTACTACGACATTGTGTGTCATTAGGGAAGAAACTATTGACAAACGGTGATTAATTCGTATTTTCGTAGTAAAAAACTAATGGATTTATGTATTAATTATGCGTCTAAGATTTCAATTAGACGTCATCTCTAGACCTGGTGGGAGGGTAGTCATTGTAGTTTGATGCAATATTTAAATACGTACTATTTTAATTATTTATCTTAGTAACATTTCTTATTGACACACCAATTGGTTTGTGTATTTATTATTGACACCATAGCGATATATACTGTCTATGCCATAGATATAGGAAACGTATATAAAGGTCTAGATAAAATATTTCAAAGGGAGTGAATACGGAGGTGACAGCTAGCAGAAACGCGTAATTTCTGCAGGCTATCCTTATAAGGCGCTATCTATCGGTAAGAAAGCTCGTGCTAACGTCGCGAGAGCCATTGTCTCCTGCTTAAAAATTATACTAAAAATCACCAACAGATGGTGTCTAAAGACTACGGCCTGCGGAAAGGTCTAGCACTTAGTACTAAAATGCCGAGGGGCTGATCACTCCGCGTAATCGGTGTACAGAGCCGTACCTTTGACTGTACTAATGGGATTACGCGTAATATTTGAAGTCCCTGCCTTTGGCAGTGCTAATCTAAGCGTAATCCGGTGTACAGACTTTCTAAGAGTGGTTAGCCCCTCGTAAAATGCTAAGAGAGCTCGTGCTCTTGGTCACGTGCCTTCCTTGGTGTCTGCTAGGTGTCAATTCCGTATTTTATGTTAGGCTTAGACGCCCCGAAATTTATCTAGACCTTTATATACATTTCTTATATCTATGGTAAAATACACAAATTTTGTGTAAGGGTAAAATACACAAACCGATTGGTGTGTCAATAAGAAATACACAAACCAAATTGGGTGTCAGCATAGACCATAACGATAGCCTGCAGAAATTACGCGTTTCTGCTAGCTGTCACCTCCGTATTCACTCCCTTTGAAATATTTTATCAAGACCTTTATATACGTTTCCTATATTTATGATTTTACCCTTGCACACAAATTGTGTATTTTTTCTTGACACACAAATTGGTTTGTGTATTTCTTATTGACACCCAAATTGGTTGATGTATTTATTATTGGCACACAAATTGGTTCCTGTATTTCTTGTGAACGTTCCTTTAAATCCATTCCCTAAAAATTTCCAGTTTCCCATCGCGACCGTTGAACAAAGTTGAGTTTTAATATTTGCAGTGCCGGATTAGCCATATAGCAGAAGTAGCAAATGCTACGGGCCCGGCGTTTCTGGAGGCCCCCCGCCTAGAGCCATTACCGTAACTAGGCAGGTAATGAAACGAGGTTAAAAAATGTAAAGTTCTCAGTAGTGATGTAGCTTCAGATTTTGGGCTCGCCAACAAAAATTAACTAGACTCCATGGACCTTTTTTTTTGAAATTTACCGTTTAGAAAAGTATGGTCATAATTTTGAATGGGCTCCCCTATGCCCGTGGGCCCGCCTGCATTGCGGGCTCTGCTCCCCCGTAGCTAGGCCACTGGTTCACAGTGGCATTCATTTAAACTTTAGCATACGAAATTTTAGGGATTGTCACACTTTTGGTAATTATGTCACTTTTGGTTTAAGCTTTTTGAACCCCAAACGGCGCCCTTCGCGAGGGCCAACCCCGCCAATGTCTATTTACGGTAATGGGCAAACTTATTACTATTTCTCATATCAGATATATTTCCGATAAACAATTTGATTTTTATCTGACCTACGGCTATCTGGTTTCGGTAACCGACGAGGCCACAAATATTTAAAACTTACTAAATTTGTACTCCCTTGTAAGGAGTGTCACTGAAAAGTTTTAAACATAATTTTTAACATTTACGTTTTGAGTTCCCGTACGGACGTAATTAGTTTTTTCCCTTTGCTAAAGATTCGTTATTATCTCCCGCAACCTACGTTGCATATTTGAATTTAGAGGTCCTTAAATTATGCTAATTATTCCTTCTACGTAGCTTCGCGTCTACTTAGTATTCTCACTATACCCAACTTTTCACAAATTTCTGCAATACAGGCTGCTGATCCCTTTAAGAATTTGCGCGGGATCTAGTAAAATTTCAATACAAAACACAACAAGAATAAAAGATGTTTTAAGAACCGATATTTCATCTCCCGCCAAATTATTTTGACACACTTTTGGTAATTATATCACTTTTGGTTAAACTAAAAGTGTTAAATAATTTGGCGGGAGATTAAATAACTCTTTAAAATCCGTACCTTTAACAGTACTAAGTACGCGAACTCAGTGTACAGGTCATCCGAGAGTGACTTACCCCTTGTTAAAAGAGCAAATAAATTATATTTCAACGACGTTAGACTTATTAAATATTTTTAACTTCAAAACGTTTAATTAAATATCCAACGGGGATGCGTAGACGAACTAATAGGAAAGCCGTCTTTTTGGAAAACCTGACTCGAAAATACCTGGGGATCCCCAAATTTCCGGGTCGGGGTCGGGGACGGGGTCCCCGTATGATCATGTATCTCATTTTAGGAGTATTAACTAAAGAGAGCTTGAATAATGAATATGGTAACAACAAACTAAAGAATTTTCTCCGGTTTAGAGTGCAATAGATATGACGCTAGAAAAATACCAGAGTTACAATGAACATTTAAGATCGATAATTTTGAGGAACCTCCATTGAGTCCATTAACATACCATCTATCATTGAACCCAATTAATATTAAAATTCTAACTACCGATACTGAGAAGTAAAATTTTGCTCACAGTGGCGGCGCCAGGATATTACTATGGGTAGGCTACTTAATTCTTTAATTTGGGGCCCCCCCTTTACTAAACAAAACTGTGACAAAACCGGTTAATTTTTAATAATTTAAATGTACTCGGAATTTATTTATTTTTAGTTGATGAGCATACCAATGCACACATGGGCAACATCCTCCAACAGCATTCTCCATTTTCACTTACAATTGTTGCAAAAACACTTCCCAGTTGCCACGCTTTATTTTATCTTTATTTTGGAAAATGGGACTCGGAAAGTCGGAAAACCGTGCAATTTATCATCTGTCTAACGATGCAACACTTTTTGAAGTAGCTAGTTTAGCAACTACAACGAATCAAGGCTGCGTTCGAAAAAATATTAGAAATCGCTGTTCAGTGTTCGCAACTTAAAAACAGCAGGCTTTTAATTCGGATTTTGATATTTCTAGTTTCGCAAATCATTTTAGGGGGCTGTTCGGGGCCCCTTCATCTAGATTTGGGGCCCCTACAAGCGAAATAAAAGTAGGCTGTAGCCTGCGTAGCCTACCCCTGGCGCCGCCACTGTTTGCTCACGAGTATCGCCGCCTTCCGACCGATTTTAAAATTGAATAAATGAAAGCTGTCTGCTCGTTCAAAATTATCTCTGCACAACAGCTGAAAGTTTCAACCGAAAAACCTTGAAATTGAAAAATCGTCTGCAATTTTTTCACATATTCAGTTGACGGATATTAAGGCTCGATGCATATATACACAAGGTTTTGCTTGTTGGTCCCACTTATCTCGGATAATATCAGGAGATTGGTGGTTACGGCGTGCAACCGATTGGCTTCTTTGCGCTGGGACATGTTAAATATTAAAATCAAATTTAAACTTAATCTTAAATATAAATTGAACCTTAAAATTAAAATATGAAACACTAAAACTGTAATAATTCTAAACAATTGTGACCCTTTAGAATATTCCCAACATTTGTAAAATCCCTTGTATATATGTATATTTCCAGTGTATTATTGTATTTTTAAAAATTGCTAATAAATAAAAAAAATTTATTTCGTAGTCGTAAACAGTGTTTTTCTTTTAAGATAAAAATTTTGATAACTCATCACTTCGACGCGATCGGGAACTATTAAAATAGTTAAGTAAATAAAAGTGATTAATGGGCTTACGCTTTTGTTTCAGTCCGGAAACCTAAGTGTAAATTAAAAAATTCAAATAGCTCTCCCCAGAGATATAACAGGACATATTTGTACCACCAGATTTTATGGGTATGGCCGTTTATTAATGACTGTGAAACTGTCTTGCGAGACAGGGTTTTGTCCACAGTGTTGAGAAGTGCTCCACAAAAAACATCATACTTTTCAATGCAAGGGGTGCTACCGACACACTAGCAGAACCAACTAGTTGACTCATCTAGTTGGGTCAAAAAGCTGGCTCTAGGGAAAAGTCCTCAACTCGCCCGAAAAATTTTGTTGTTAAATAATGCGTAATCTATTGTGGTTTGGAAGCCGTGGTCGTGTCGGGTATACACGCCTTCGCATCTGGGCGGTAGATTGCCAATAACCTAAGAGTTGGTTTCAACGAAATCCTTAAAAGTCGGCTATTCAAAACTTCACGGTCAAATTCTACCGAAACTGGGGTTGAGAGTCCAACACACTATATGGTGCCATTGTCGACCACAATTGCATTTGATTTAATTTATCGTGTTTTTACAAAACATGTCGTGAAAATCATGAATTAACCCGCGATGACTTGATGTCAAATCTCTCGTATCACAAATATAATTTGGGTCTTAGGTAGGCCATAGGCCAAGCTATTGAATTTAATTCAAACGGTTAATCTTTACGAGACCTCGTCCTTTTTTCATAAGTGACCTAGACCGCGGTATGGATGGTCCCGAAGTGACCCCCGGGACAGCCGCATGGCTGGCACCGAAACGACTTAGACAGCGGCATGGATGGTCCCGAAGTGACCCCCGGGACAGCCGCATGGCTGGCACCGAAACGACTTAGACAGCGGCATGGATGGTCCCGAAGTGACCCCCGGGGCAGCCGCATGAAAGGTTAGGTAAGTTTTTTGAACAAGAAAAAAATTGCTAATAATACATTTTTACTATAGGTCCTTTAGACGCATATGGCGTTTCAACTCAATGTACACCTAGTACACTTTAAAAACACTGTCGAAGGACGGACGGATTTCGTTTTGATAGCGTTGGGAATTTAATCAATAAATAATATAAAATTTTTGGTAGAGCAGAACCAACCACGTTAGAAGTATGGGATGAAATTCTAGACTCCGGTATATTTGAAGATCTTTTTTGTTGCTGAATAAGTCACATTTGTCGAAAGATATTTTAAATTATTATTGATTTTTGCCAAAATAGTATCTTACTCTTATAAAGTATTTTATCAAGAATTCAGACGATAATTTCAGGTAGAACTACTAGGATATTAATTTTCACTTCAGTTACCGTTACGTTATATTAAAGTTCGTAACAAAACTAACAATCAACTTAAGTCAAATTGGATTTTTGGAGAAATATATTAAAAAGTAAGTTTATGTTTGAATTTTTTTTACATGATTACCAAATACCAATTTCTATTCCATACTCGCACATCGCTCGGTAAGGGGCTCCGTCTTCTTTTCCGTTTCTAGTCGAGGGCACTCAAAGGAGCCAGCTCGGGCTGGATTTTTGTTTAGAAAATTTTACATTTAGAAAACAATTACTACTATTCCAGTATGTCGCCCAAGAAACTGAGTGGGCGCAGCGTCGGAAGCTTGCTGAAGAGAGCGCTATAGCAACAGAACGTTTGCTGGCTAAAATTTTAAAACTCACGAGTATGTGTGTGCTTCACCCATTAGTGCCGATTCCATCGCTCAAGAGTTGAATTTTAATGACTCTGTAGCGCATGTGAGAGCTGTTGCGGACGATGAAACAATTGGCCTAAACACAGAGTTGGTCATCGAAGCAGTGGATAGAGAGCCTCCACAGATTGTTGATGACAGTAGCTCTTGCGCAGCAGCCTCTGGTATTGCTGACCCAAAAGTTCTTGTAGGGATAGGGATTGCTCTTGATGATCATGAATTATACAATCTAAACGCCAGGTTGATCAGTCAAGGAGTTGAGTAAGAGGCTAATCAGAGTACTGATGGTGCCCAAGCACCACCAGCTTCAAGTATAACGTCTCTACCTTTAAATACTGATATGGGTAATTTTGAATCTCGAGATCTCTCCAACTTAGAAATGCGTTTTATTGTAGACCACGGTGCTTTCCAACCTCCTGGACCTTATCTCAAACCCAACCACCGATCATTTGACAGCAGTTTTTACAAGTGTGTTACAGTTTCAGGGATTACCTTATCCCGATATTGGTTGTCGTACAGTCACATTTTAAACAAATTATATGGCACATCATTCTGGCTATATGGAAATGTAATGCCAGCGTCTATATTCAAGATTGGAACATCCGATTGGAAGCACCTCTCTCCATGGAAAGTGCCCTGGCCATACCAATGCATGCATGATTTTTCAGCGCTGGAGAGAAAACAAAACGATCGAGAAAATGCTCGATAATGAAATTGTTGCACACGAGAAATACTGGCGCAAGGTTTTAAAACGCATAATAGATGTCATTATAACATTGTCAGCGTGCGATCTACCCTTAAGAGGTCACAGGGAAGACATCTTTAGTGACAACGCGTGGTCAGGTGGAAATTTTTGGCTATTGTTTAGCTTTTAGCCAAGTATGACCCTCTTTTGTGCGAGCTTCTACAAAAACCAAAAGGTACGAAAAAATACTTAAGTCCAAACATTCAAAATGAATTAATTGTAACCGTTAGAAATTGTGCGCTCCAAAGCATTAAAGATGATTTGGCAAAGGCTCTCTTCTTCTCAATTATAGTTGACACAACACAAGATATATCAAAGGAAGACCAACTTTCAAAACTGCTTCGTTTTGTTA
Organism: Leiobunum rupestre; assembly: GCF_980474605.1. Taxonomy (NCBI): domain Eukaryota; kingdom Metazoa; phylum Arthropoda; class Arachnida; order Opiliones; family Sclerosomatidae; genus Leiobunum; species Leiobunum rupestre. Next base: position 27,271,388 of record NC_143394.1, on the reverse strand, counting down.
AAATTCTATAGTGAAGCCAGTGTCACTATATGTGTTAGAATCGTTTTGAGGCTTCACAGTTGTCCATAGTCAAACTTCGGAATCACTTGCAAAGGAAATTTTTTACTGATGTTGAGTCTCTCACAACGATTACGAAATTACGCAGTCAAGGCTACGACGGAGCGGCAAATATGAGTGGTAGGTACAGCGGCGTGCAGAAGCGAATCAATGATATACAACCTGCCGTTAGGTATGTGCACTGCGCTGCACACAACGTTAATTTAGTGGTGAATGACGCTGTGAATGACATAACTGAGATAAAAAAACTTTTTTGACCGTGTTCATAAGCTGTATGTTTTTTTTGCGCTATATCACGGTGGAGCCGTCTAGAAAATGACTCATCATCTTCCTCTCGGACACTAAAATGGTTGTGTCAAACTCGTTGGTCGTCAAGGAATGACGCACTACCAACTTTGCGTACCCAATATTTTGATGTGATGAAGCTACTCACATTTTACTCATTGACGTCCAAAAAAAAAGATGAGATCAATGTGGCAATTGGACTAAAAAGTTATTTTGCAAATTTTTCGAGTGTAGTTTTAGTTGTTACGTTATCAAAAATCTTGGGGCCTTTAAACATCGCATCAAAACTTCTGCAATCCAAGTCTAGTGGCATTCAAAAAGCGGCTCAAATTCTCGCTGCAGTGAAGACCGAATTAGAAAAGTTACGAGAAAACTGGGATATCACTGCCGGCGAAGCAAAACAGCTCGCCGTAACGTGGGATATTTCCCCGCTATTTTCTGAAGAACGGGCTCGACGCGTTCGGCGCTTCCATGATGAACTATCAAATGACTCACGACTGGACTCGACCGTAAAACGATTTGAAGTGGAGGTTTATAATAGAGTGCTCGTCATTATTAGAAGTCAGATCGGAGTGAGGTTTGATTCGCTCATGGAGACAGATATTCTTTTCAAGTGCATAAAACCTCAAGAAATCCCTTCAATGAGTGAGGAAGAACTCATGGAGGCCGGAAATCGACTAGTAGAAGCTCATACTTCGGACCTCACGCATGTTCTTTGCGAGGAAGTGATACTTTTGAAGTCGACTGAGCTGTTATTAATCGATCACTATGAAATTTCGTCTAGTTTCACTGAAATCATCACGGCATGCCTGTTGTTCTTGACACTACCTGTAACTGTGGCTTCAGCCGAGCGCAGCTTTTCCAAACTAAAGCTCATAAAAACGTACTTGCTCAATGTCGCAATCTCGATTAACTGGATTATCTATTATTTCAATTGAAAATCAGTGAGTTGCCAGTCTGAACATATTATCCGTAATTGACGCTTTTGCGAAACAAAAGGCCCGACGAACAGCCTACTTGTGAAGTTGTGATGACCCAATTACCTTTTCTTTGAAAAGTTTTCAATAAATCAATATTTTAAAATGTGTTGATTCTTGGACCTACTTGTTATTCTGAACATGTAATTTTTTATCTTAAAATAATTTTCACATAGCTAACCTATCTATTAATAACCGCCAGCTAGCGGCGGCAGAGCGGACCGAGGGGGGGGGGGGCTTCTATCAAGTTGTCCCATGGCGCTCACCGAAAGGTACGCCACTGTTTGTGCTGAACGTCTGATTCCAGCTGCAGTTCCATAGTTGACGGTCAGTAATTTGTAGTCTCGTAGCTTCTCCGAAGGATCCGAGCGCCATCAGCTTTAAAATTATTCATTTTAACTTTTGTGTCAACAAATTGGTCAATTATATTGTCATAATTTATGGAATTGTTGAAAAATTCCATTTCTGATTTGTGACTGACGGACGGACAATATCTGTTGGGAAATTCGGTGGACTTGCATCTCTTTTTTATGTAGTTTATTAACGAAGTACCTGCGCACGTAATTTAAGCATGGACATTGAATTACAGGGACGAGAAAGTGGTGAATATTTGGTCGTTCTAGATTGTTTTGATATTCTGCGCAACTACGTCCCTCATGGGGAGTCATTTGTAAACAAACCGCGGCCATGTTTAAGCTAATGCTTAGATTAGTTCAGATAAAGAATTCAGCAATAATGGAATTTAATAACAAGTTGGCAAGCCAAAATATACCTCTCCTCGGAAGAGTTTCAAATTTTCAGTGAAGCGTAACATGTATCCGTGGTTCTGTGGTAGAACGCTCACCTGTTGTGCAGGAGGGCTTGGACTCGATACTAACGCAAATTGAAAAAAATCTATACCACACCCAATGGGAAAAAGAGGGCTCTTTTGGAAAAAGCTTTTCCCTAATTCCAAGAAACTGCAAACGCAGTGATTACACTTTGCCCCGAAAATGCGTTCGCAGTCCAGACAGACAGACCCACAGACAGACACGGTGCTTGTAAAACCCCTCCGAGGGAACTATGTAATAGATAAACACAGGCCTTTGTTGGATACCTCTTGTAGAAATAAAATGTCAGTGACCAAAATTCGTTCTCATGTGCATGTGGAACATCCATATTGCAGGTACATTTTTGTATTTTTTATTCAAACGGTAAACCTAGCCAAAACTAAAGAATTTGACGATGTAGTAAAACTAACCTTCGAAGATCAGAAAGAGCACATCGTTTAGTTTTTACCATTTTGTTCAATTTGGTATATTTAAAATAAAACTACGAGGTACGAGCGTTAGTAAAAAAAAACCATTACAATTAAAATTTTAAAATCTGAGCCTTGCGAAGATCGCCTAAATTACTAGCGTATGTCGCCGCCATCTTTTTGCTTACTACCGACTCCCCTTGTGTTTAGGTCGTTTAACGCGATAGATTCTACCTGATGCCGCCGCTAGACTTTCTCGTTCCGGTAATACAATGTCCATGATTCAAGTAAACCGATAGGTTTACTGTTTATTCCTAGACTCAATCCCGGCCAACTGTAAGCCAATACCTAAAAGAACGCAAACTGTTACGGGTCACATGGAGCTGACCTATACGGGATCCGTAAGCCCGAATTTTCGAAGATTTATTGGATTTCGAAGATTCTTACCATCATTTTATCCAGCGGATCTAGAGAACAAACTACTCATCGGAGACCAATTCTGAAACCACCATTATATTTCTGACACTTCAATCCTCCACTTTTTATACATTTCAAATCAATTAAAATTGGGTGACAAATTAACTTACTTACGAAAAACATTTATTTTGTGTTTTAATGTTCTTTTTAGCATGTGTTCAAACTTATTTAAACTCTTTCCATTTATTAGTCTTTAACAGATTCAAAGTCATAACACTAAATGTCCTATTAGTTTATTACCATTGTTTTACATTATTCATCATTCAATGACCGTTGGTGGATTCTTCTCGTCTTTTGGTCAGCCACCAATTTCCGGTTGTCGTCAGCAGGGTGGGATTAAATATTAAACGAGATAAGCAATTGCTTAGGGCAACAAGATAATTGGGGGCAGCAAAAAAAGAAAGAAATGTTTTGTAGTTTCTCACAAACAGATTATACTTTTGATTTATAAGTGATTTGATAGTATTTGATTTTGACGAGCTGAGGCTACATATAAAATATTTAACAGAAGCTTAGTAATAAAATAATTTATAGCTTCTAAGAGGTTTAACCATAGATATTCTGTCCAAAACGCGTAGTCTCAAAGTAACAACTAGTGCCATCTTTTGAAAAAATGGTGCTAACGCAGAGTTACGTCACTTAGGACATACAACTTTCGTCACATACTTTTTAAGGAATTTTGAAAACGACGAATACCAACCTGGAAAACCAGCCTGATATTGTTACCAATTCCGGTTCATGATCGTTCATTCCCTTAGCGGAGGGTTACGTTGAGCAGACGATAATTTTAGTACGGCGAAAGCTGTCATGGATAGTCTTTTATTTATGGATTAGTTTTCCAATTTGAATGGAACCTTATAGCGGTCAACATGAGAAGTACCTTTATTTAATTTGAATACGAGATAATTTTTGATAATAATAACGGGAGGACGATGGGTAAGAATCAATAAATGGTTAGCTACAGCGCCATCTATAGTAATTTCGTCGTTTCTTTAAAAGTTACCAAATGACGGTATTAAATAGTTTAAAAAAATTGTAAATAACCAAATAAAACTGAAATATTACGGTTAATATAAATCTTCATCATCTGCGAATTTATGTCCTTTCGTTTTTTAATTCTGAACTTGATCTTGATTGCTGTACATATCAACAACCTGAAGCAAAATAAATAATGTTGACTGATTTTGTAATAAAACGTATACCGGTTATTTTGACAATGCCCCTGCGTGTTCGCCATTACCTCCACCCTCGGTGGGGGTCCAGGCTTGGGTCTTTGGGCAGAGGGTATGGACAATGGGGGTTAAAGGGGGAAACTAATCGGTAACTGTAGTTTTTCAGATTATTCGATAAAATCGTTAACAATAGTTTTTTAGATTATTCGATAAAATCGGTAACGGTAGTATTTTCGTTTAATCAATAAAATCGGCAACGGTAGTTTTTCCCAATTAATCGATAAAATGGATAACTTCGACGCAAATCGATTAATCGTTTAAATTACGCCATCTAGAAAAGTACCTTCCATAATCAGTGATAAATTCGGAAAAAATCTGTATCGGTAGTTATACTATTTTGGATTGGGGATAATATGTGGTTTTAAGAATGTAGTGTTTGATTTTAGTTGTTCATCCTTAACCATTTCTCAGACATTCATTTTGGATTGGGGATAATATGTGGTTTTAAGAATGTAGGCCTAACCCTAAACGGGGGAACTCTCTTTCATACCCATTGAACTGGTACTTTTCCACTGTTTCACAATGTGTTTCAAATATTGACGACAGCCAGGCGACGGTCATGTGGTTTGGTTAATTAGAGCCGATAGAAGCAGTAAATTCCAATGCTCGCCTTCTCTTGTTTCCCCACGATATTTTCTTTCTATTGTTAGAGACTGAAAAGGGCGGAAGAAAGCGTTTCTTTGTTCCCCTCCATTTACGCGCTCCCCTAACGCTGCGCGATGAACAGCATTTACGCGCCCCCTAAAACTCTACAGTGATGCGACGGACTGCACGACAGGCATCTTTTCCATTGAAGTCGCTGCAGTGAGAGCTTCGCTCGCTCCGCTCAACAAGCTATTTTCATTGCCTGTAGACAATTGGAAGCCAGGTTCCTGATTCGTTCTTTAAGTAGAAAACTTCGAACAGTGCTAGCGGAACCGTCAGTTTTAATGCCATTGTCCCAAGCTGCAACCTTAACAACAACGGGTCAAGAATAACCCCCGAAATACGGGATGCGAGCCAAAGGTCATCATCAGATGCTTGTAAAAGAAAACTACAAGTTGATGCCTTAATATTAAAAACCACTTATTGGTAATTTTCAATTAAATTAATAAAAAAAAACCTGAAATTAATAGAACTTTTATAATGAATGTCCGAATTACGATCGGTTAATACTAGTGCTACTAAGGGATGGTATTGAGGCGCTGCCTGAAAAATGTCCTCTTGCTATTTGTATTCCCTTAAAACCCAATTAAAAAATTGAGGCGATTTGATAATGCCATTTTCACCTTCGAGTATAAATACCATGGAGAACGTGCTCAAATTCATGTACTTGAAAATGGGGATATAAAGATATTCAGTCGCAACCAAGATAATACATGTACATCCAGACATCATTTAACGCATTCCCAAAACAGTACCGCATTTACTGAAGGCAGATTTTGGTGGGGGCCTATGTAACATAATGTAAGGAAAGCATAAAAACCCAAAACTCGCGTGTCCCGAAGCTGAGCTTATGTCACGATAACAATGATTTTTCCAATAATAAAGCAACAAACCGGATATGTTTTTCTCTTAAACCGAATCATGTAGCGGGGGATACGCGACTTAGCGTGTTAACTACAAATAACAGAACTACGTTCTAAAGTTTTAAAGAAAAAGAAATAATTTTATTTAACATTAGAGAGGAGAACCTCTCTCTTCGAAGTCTTACATCAAAATCTGACCTCTCCTTGAAGGGCAGTCCCTTTTCAAGCAGAGGTCTTACAATAGGTATTTTGTCCCAACGCCGAGAAAGGATTTTCCCCGGCGAAGGGATATAGGTTCGTGATTGACAGGTCACGTGTTACAATAGATATGGCGGGGGAAACACGCTACCGTTAAGCAGGGCAGGAGTTACTCATCACAATTCCCCCGGCCCAAGGGAGGTTATACGTAGTAAAAGCGACATGATAAGAAAAAGTTATGAGTAACGATATCAAAATTAAACTAATAAAATAGAATTGGGTTACAAGAATATCAGGGACAGATGTCACTTTGTGTTCAGAAAAAAAAATTATATTAATATTATCATCTTGGTTTCTTTTTTTTTTTTTTACAATGATAAAACTTCAAAACCGCGTCAGAACGGATAAATGAATACAAAAAAACAAAACGCGACATATAATACAACAACTATAACAAAGTTTCGCAAAAATTGATTGATTAAAATAAACTTCATTTTGGATATTTTATTCGCTCTTTATTCTGAATTCGTTCAGAGCGCCGAACAAAAGGCTCGCCATTGTCATCATCGGAAAGATCAGGATGCGAGACTGTTTGGGGTGTAGGCCTATTGTCCGTAATACTTTCTTGATCAGAAAGGGGAGTATCATTTGGATCGGGACGATCCCTAAAGGGACGAATGTGGGAAACGTGGTGCGCCCCCAAAGAATAAGGTTCACCACCCTTGGATTTCCGTGTTCTATCAAATAAAACGTAATCCACGTCCGAGATAACCTTCGCGACCTCGTAAGGACCCTCCCACTTTGGTGCCAATTTTTTAGTGAAACGATCACCCTTACTGGATAGGAAATGAGTCTTTAATAAGACTTGGGAGCCCACCTCGTACGTCACGTGACGCCGGTTTTTATCATAAGCGCGCTTTTGGGTTGCGTGGGCTTTCGCGCGTGCAGATTTTACGTTGTCATCAATGACCTCTACTCTGGTTTTCAATTGCTCAATATATTGGGCAGTGGGGGTATGGGCAGCGGTTCCCGATTTCTCGAGAACTCGATGCAGTGGTAAAGTTATCTCGCGACCGGTAAGCATGAAATGTGGGCTGTAACCGGTCGACGAGTTGACCGCCGAACGAATAGCGAGAGCGAATTGGGGCAAATGAGCGTCCCAAGTCACGTGGTTGTCCTCAACGTAGGAGGCAATCATAGTTTTTATGGTGCGATTAGCGCATTCAGTGAAATTTGCCTGGGGATGATAGGGGGTCGTGTGTTGAACTTTTACCCCCAATCAGTACAAGCGCCAACGAATTGCTTAGAGATAAATTGGGAGCCCCTGTCTACGATTAAGACGCGAGGAACCCCATAGCGCGGATAAACCTCATCCGAAAGTTTCTTAGTTATGATCTGGGAAGTAGCCTTGCGCAAAGCGAACATTTCAATGTATTTTGAAAAATGGTCAATGACGACTAGGAGATATTCGTTTTGTTTTTTACTAACGGGGAAAGGGCCCATAAGATCCGCGGCTATTATCTCCCAAGGAGCGGTGGGCTCGATTGTGGACAGGAAACCTGCTGGTTGGGTGTTGGAAATTTTAAATTTTTGACAGGTGAGGCAAGAGTTGACATAGGCCTTACAGTCGCTTACCATACCGTCCCAATACGCGGTGTTGCGCAATCTATAAAGTGTTTTCTCAAACCCTAAATGACCAGCTGTGGGGTGGTCGTGCAATTCGAATAAAATGGAATTTTGGAGGGAAGAGGGGATAACGGGACGTCACGCTATGGGCTCCGCGATCCGAGCCATGTGCTTACAAGGGCGACTCTCGATCAAATGGTAAAGAACGGACTCGTCAGAGAGACAATAGCGTCCCGATTTTGGTTTTATTTTTCTACCAAATTTTTCACGTGGTAGGTCCCCATTTGTGAGGTAGGTTTTCAGGGCCCTGAGTTTGACATCTTTATCTTGAGCGTCGGATAAACGGCGTAAATCTCGAAGCGGGGCTACCTGAGTCGCGGCCGGGTCTTTTAGGGCAAGCGCGTCGACGGCCAGTTGAGAAGGGGTTTCAACTTCTACGCAATTACTTAATTCATCAAATCTCGTGGATTCGGTGAGGTGATCATCGTTAGTTTCAACGGAATTACGGGAGAGGGCATCCGCGACTACATTTTCGCGACCTTTCCTATGGACGACTGTGAAATTGAATTCTTGGAGCTCGACCGCCCAGCGAGTTAGTTTAGAAGTGACGTTTTTCATTTTTGATAACCATTGAAGAGCGCTATTATCGGTAATTAGAGTGAATTTAACGCAGTCGAAATATTGCCTATACTTGTTAATCGCCCAAACCACCGCTAGAAATTCGCGTTCCGTGGCGTGATATCGGGTTTCCGCGTCTTTAAGCTTTTTGCTGCCAAAAGAAATGACGCGTTCCTTTCCTTGCCTATCAACTTGATACAAGACCGCCCCGAGGCCGGTCAAAGAAGCGTCGGTTCGCAAAACAAAAGACAGGGAGTAATCGGGGTAAGCTAACACGGGGGGAGACAGTAGGCTTTTCTTCAGTTCCTGAAAACTGGACTCACACGCTGCGTTCCAGGGAATTTTCGCGGTGGTAGGGTTTTTCGTCAATTGGGTGATGGGTAGGGAAATATCGGCATAATCTTCGATAAATTCACGGTACCACCCACACATACCCAAGAATGACCTAACTTCTTTAAGGTTTTTCGGCCTAGGATATTCTACGATAGCGACGGTAGAGGAGGGGTCTATCGCGATTCCCGCGGAGCTCACTCTATATCCCAAATATAAAACAACCTTTTTAAGAAACGCGCATTTAGGACGCTTGCAGGTTAAACCAGTTTCGCGCAGGCGCTGGAAAACGGACTTAAGAACAACAAGATGGTCTTCGAGCGTGCGGGTGTTAACTAAAATGTCGTCAAAGTACAGCTCTAGTACTTTGGATAGCATTTCCTCGAATATTCCCTCCATACACCGTTGAAAAGTCGCGGGTGCGTTAATGAGGCCAAAGGGCATGACATTGAACTCAAAGAGACCTTTGTGGGTGACAAAAGCGGTATATTGCTTACTAGACTCGTCCAGCGCAATTTGCCAGAAACCGTCTCTCAAGTCAAGAGCCGAAAAATATTTAAACCCAAAAAGGCGATCGAGTTGGGGTCTGATGAGGGGAATGGGGTAGACATCGGGGATCGTTAATTTATTTAGAATCCGGAAATCCCCGCAAAAACGCCACCCTCCCCCGTTCTTCTTTTTAGTGAGTAATATTGGGTTGGAATACGGAGAATGACTCTTACGAATGATACCGTCCGCGAGCATCTGGTCGATCTGGGCCTCCACTATCGCGCGCTTCGGCGGAGAAAGGGGCCAAGACCGGGCTTTGAAAGGAACATCGCTGGTCAACCTAATCTTGTGTTGCACGACATTCGTGCGCCCTGCCTTCTCCGTGAAAACATCGGGGTACTCGGCAATAAGTGCCTCTATCTTTGAAAGACATTCTACGTCCGCATTAGTGGGGGGTTCATTGTCGTAGAGACCCACCCTTTTTTTCGTTGGTACTAATAGTAGCTATGTTGAGGTTAGAGTCCTCGGTAGGCCTAAGCGTGTCAACAGCGACGCAAAATTTCGCCCCGAAGCTAGTGTCGTATGGGACGAGGGGATAATCTTGGGGGTCCTCCCCAAAAGCAAATCTCAAGGAATGCGGTTTCGCGTGTAGGCCTGTGTGCAGGCTAAAATCCCACCCGAGGATCACGGGAGATTCAGCGGCCTCGGTTACCAAAAACTTCCATTTCCATGACTTATCGTATATGTGAACAATGAAAGCGACCTGACCCAAAACTAGAAGTTGGGAATTATTCGCCGCCCCAATTTCTAAACCAGAAACCTGACTGATTTCGCTTCCTTTTAAAAGCTTAGCAGTTTCGTATACTTCCCTTGTCATGATAGACACATCGGCGCCCCCATCTATAATGGCCGTACCCTCCCAAGCACCAATTGAGAGAGGGACCCTAGGACGCGCGTGGCTACGCGATTCGCAGCAGCTGACCGTTGCGCGGTCGAAGAGAAATTTCGGACCCCTGGTGGTTTTACATAGTGGCTCCAAAGGAGTGAGTTCTTCCCACAAACCGTTGTCGGGGGGAGGTGCACCTGTCCCACGCACGTCAGCGGAAATTTTGTCCGTAGAGTTTGGTATGGGGACAATAAAGGAATGCCTAATGTAAGAAGCTTTGGGATCTTTTTGCGGGCCACCTGATTTTTCCGTGGAATGTGTCGACTTATTTTTTTGAGTAGCATTTTTCTTCCGACAAACGGATGTCCAATGGCCAGCCTTTTTACAAAAATCGCAATACGGTGAATTGCGATCTTTGTGGTGGTTAGTGTTAGAGGGATTTATTTGATTTGGGGCACAATTATCGCGTTTTGCGGCCCCCTCAGAAGGATTACCTTTCGTATAAAAATTGTAATTCCTGTTCCTATTGCGCTGAGTAGAATAATCGGAACTGGAATTATTTCTAAATTTTGCGTCATAAGTGTCACATTGAGTTAAAACATGCTGGGCTTCCTGAGCCGCTTCTTGCACTTCGCTAAGGGTGGGGTCGTCTGGTAAACGCATATCCCGTAGTAAATGGGGATTGAGGCCGTTAAGGACCCTCCGCGCGATTTCATAGGTATCCATTGTCGGATCCATTTGTTTGCAAAGCCGTTCGATCTCAAGAATAAAAATTAAAACTTTTTCACGTGGGCCGTGTTTTCGTTCGTTAATTTTAGCATCCAATCTGCGCTTATAATCGCGACCGACAAACGCCTTGCAAAAGTGCGCGCGGAATTGGCCCCAATGACAAACGGGGATATAATCTAAGATCTCGATTTCGGAAATTTTTTTAATGCGCATATAACGCTCTACTTCTTCCAAGAAGCGCATGGGGTCTCGCGAAGATTCCCCGAATCGAGGTATAGCTACCTGTATTTCTCGAAACGCGGCTGCCTGACCCGTAACGGGTGTTGCAAAATTTAGCGATGGAATTTGACTAGGCGGATTATCAGCCTGCGTTATATTAGCTTGAGTAGGCATATTCCCCGGCAAATTTGGAGGAGGGATATTCCCTGCCAAATTTTGAGTAGGAGGGTTGAAAGTAGAATAATTATGATGACTGCTACTGGGGTGTGCGGACAAAAGCGTATTAAGAAGGGCTGCTTGTTTAGTTTGCTGATCCAATAAGGCCTGAAAAAAACAAGTTGGTCTCATTCGATACAGCTCTTTCACGCGCACGCAGGGCCGTTAATTTCCGCCCCCTCCGAACAACCCCCATAAAGGGAAAGTGATCGAAAAAACAAGTTGGTCTCATTCGATAGAGCCCTTTCACGCGCACGGAGGGCCTTTAATTTCCGCCCCCTCCGAACAACCCCCATAAAGGGAAAGTGATCGAAAAAACAAGTTGGTCTCATTCGATAGAGCTCTTTCACGCGCACGCAGGGCCGTTAATTTCCGCCCCCTCCGAACAACCCCCATAAAGGGAAAGTGATCGAAAAAACAAGTTGGTCTCATTCGATAGAGCTCTTTCACGCGCACGCAGGGCCGTTAATTTCCGCCCCCTCCGAACAACCCCCATAAAGGGAAAGTGATCGAAAAAACAAGTTGGTCTCATTAGATAGAGCTCTTTCACGCGCACGCAGGGCCGTTAATTTCCGCCCCCTCCGAACAACCCCCATAAAGGGAAAGTGATCGAAAAAACAAGTTGGTCTCATTCGATAGAGCTCTTTCACGCGCACGCAGGGCCGTTAATTTCCGCCCCCTCCGAACAACCCCCATAAAGGGAAAGTGATCGAAAAAACAAGTTGGTCTCATTCGATAGAGCTCTTTCACGCGCACGCAGGGCCGTTAATTTCCGCCCCCTCCGAACAACCCCCATAAAGGGAAAGTGATCGAAAAAACAAGTTGGTCTCATTCGATAGAGCTCTTTCACGCGCACGCAGGGCCGTTAATTTCCGCCCCCTCCGAACAACCCCCATAAAGGGAAAGTGATAGAAAAAACAAGTTGGTCTCATTCGATAGAGCTCTTTCACGCGCACGCAGGGCCGTTAATTTCCGCCCCCTCCGAACAACCCCCATAAAGGGAAAGTGATCGAAAAAACAAGTTGGTCTCATTCGATAGAGCTCTTTCACGCGCACGCAGGGCCGTTAATTTCCGCCCCCTCCGAACAACCCCCATAAAGGGAAAGTGACCGAAAAAACAAGTTGGTCTCATTCGATAGAGCTCTTTCACGCGCACGCAGGGCCGTTAATTTCCGCCCCCTCCGAACAACCCCCATAAAGGGAAAGTGATCGAAAAAACAAGTTGGTCTCATTCGATAGAGCTCTTTCACGCGCACGCAGGGCCGTTAATTTCCGCCCTCTCCGAACAACCCCCATAAAGGGAAAGTGATCGAAAAAACAAGTTGGTCTCATTCGATAGAGCTCTTTCACGCGCACGCAGGGCCGTTAATTTCCGCCCCCTCCGAACAACCCCCATAAAGGGAAAGTGATCGAAAAAACAAGTTGGTCTCATTCGATAGAGCTCTTTCACGCGCACGCAGGGCCGTTAATTTCCGCCCCCTCCGAACAACCCCCATAAAGGGAAAGTGATCGAAAAAACAAGTTGGTCTCATTCGATAGAGCTCTTTCACGCGCACGCAGGGCCGTTAATTTCCGCCCCCTCCGAACAACCCCCATAAAGGGAAAGTGATCGAAAAAACAAGTTGGTCTCATTCGATAGAGCTCTTTCACGCGCACGCAGGGCCGTTAATTTCCGCCCCCTCCGAACAACCCCCATAAAGGGAAAGTGATCGAAAAAATAAGTTGGTCTCATTCGATAGAGCTCTTTCACGCGCACGCAGGGCCGTTAATTTCCGCCCCCTCCGAACAACCCCCATAAAGGGAAAGTGATCGAAAAAACAAGTTGGTCTCATTCGATAGAGCTCTTTCACGCGCACGCAGGGCCGTTAATTTCCGCCCCCTCCGAACAACCCCCATAAAGGGAAAGTGATCGAAAAAACAAGTTGGTCTCATTCGATAGAGCTCTTTCACGCGCACGCAGGGCCGTTAATTTCCGCCCCCTCCGAACAACCCCCATAAAGGGAAAGTGATCGAAAAAACAAGTTGGTCTCATTCGATAGAGCTCTTTCACGCGCACGCAGGGCTGTTAATTTCCGCCCCCTCCGAACAACCCCCATAAAGGGAAAGTGACCGAAAAAACAAGTTGGTCTCATTCGATAGAGCTCTTTCACGCGCACGCAGGGCCGTTAATTTCCGCCCCCTCCGAACAACCCCCATAAAGGGAAAGTGATCGAAAAAACAAGTTGGTCTCATTCGATAGAGCTCTTTCACGCGCACGCAGGGCCGTTAATTTCCGCCCCCTCCGAACAACCCCCATAAAGGGAAAGTGATCGAAAAAACAAGTTGGTCTCATTCGATAGAGCTCTTTCACGCGCACGCAGGGCCGTTAATTTCCGCCCCCTCCGAACAACCCCCATAAAGGGAAAGTTATCGAAAAAACAAGTTGGTCTCATTCGATAGAGCTCTTTCACGCGCACGCAGGGCTGTTAATTTCCGCCCCCTCCGAACAACCCCCATAAAGGGAAAGTGACCGAAAAAACAAGTTGGTCTCATTCGATAGAGCTCTTTCACGCGCACGCAGGGCTGTTAATTTCCGCCCCCTCCGAACAACCCCCATAAAGGGAAAGTGATAGAAAAAACAAGTTGGTCTCATTCGATAGAGCTCTTTCACGCGCACGCAGGGCTGTTAATTTCCGCCCCCTCCGAACAACCCCCATAAAGGGAAAGTGACTGAAAAAACAAGTTGGTCTCATTCGATAGAGCTCTTTCACGCGCACGCAGGGCCGTTAATTTCCGCCCCCTCCGAACAACCCCCATAAAGGGAAAGTGATCGAAAAAACAAGTTGGTCTCATTCGATAGAGCTCTTTCACGCGCACGCAGGGCCGTTAATTTCCGCCCCCTCCGAACAACCCCCATAAAGGGAAAGTGATCGAAAAAACAAGTTGGTCTCATTCGATAGAGCTCTTTCACGCGCACGCAGGGCTGTTAATTTCCGCCCCCTCCGAACAACCCCCATAAAGGGAAAGTGACCGAAAAAACAAGTTGGGCTCATTCGATAGAGCTCTTTCACGCGCACGCAGGGCCGTTAATTTCCGCCCCTCGAACAACCCCCATAAAGGGAAAGTTATCGAAAAAACAAGTTGGTCTCATTCGATAGAGCTCTTTCACGCGCACGCAGGGCCGTTAATTTCCACCCCCTCCGAACAACCCCCATAAAGGGTAAGTGATCGAAAAAACAAGTTGGTCTCATTCGATAGAGCTCTTACACGCGCACGCAGGGCCGTTAATTTCCGCCCCCTCCGAACAACCCCCATAAAGGGAAAGTGACCGAAAAAACAAGTTGGTCTCATTCGATAGAGCTCTTTCACGCGCACGCAGGGCCGTTAATTTCCGCCCAGTCCGAACAACCCCCATAAAGGAAAGTGATCGAAAAAACAAGTTGGTCTCATTCGATAGAGCTCTTTCACGCGCACGCAGGGCCGTTAATTTCCGCCCCCTCCGAACAACCCCCATAAAGGGAAAGTGATCGAAAAAACAAGTTGGTCTCATTCGATAGAGCCCTTTCACGCGCACGGAGGGCCTTTAATTTCCGCCCCCTCCGAACAACCCCCATAAAGGGAAAGTGATCGAAAAAACAAGTTGGTCTCATTCGATAGAGCTCTTTCACGCGCACGCAGGGCCGTTAATTTCCGCCCCCTCCGAACAACCCCCATAAAGGGAAAGTGATCGAAAAAACAAGTTGGTCTCATTCGATAGAGCTCTTTCACGCGCACGCAGGGCTGTTAATTTCCGCCCCCTCCGAACAACCCCCATAAAGGGAAAGTGACCGAAAAAACAAGTTGGTCTCATTCGATAGAGCTCTTTCACGCGCACGCAGGGCCGTTAATTTCCGCCCCCTCCGAACAACCGCCATAAAGGGAAAGTGATAGAAAAAACAAGTTGGTCTCATTCGATAGAGCTCTTTCACGCGCACGCAGGGCTGTTAATTTCCGCCCCCTCCGAACAACCCCCATAAAGGGAAAGTGACTGAAAAAACAAGTTGGTCTCATTCGATAGAGCTCTTTCACGCGCACGCAGGGCCGTTAATTTCCGCCCCCTCCGAACAACCCCCATAAAGGGAAAGTGATAGAAAAAACAAGTTGGTCTCATTCGATAGAGCTCTTTCACGCGCACGCAGGGCTGTTAATTTCCGCCCCCTCCGAACAACCCCCATAAAGGGAAAGTGACCGAAAAAACAAGTTGGTCTCATTCGATAGAGCTCTTTCACGCGCACGCAGGGCCGTTAATTTCCGCCCCCTCCGAACAACCCCCATAAAGGGAAAGTTATCGAAAAAACAAGTTGGTCTCATTCGATAGAGCTCTTTCACGCGCACGCAGGGCCGTTAATTTCCGCCCCCTCCGAACAACCCCCATAAAGGGAAAGTGATCGAAAAAACAAGTTGGTCTCATTCGATAGAGCTCTTACACGCGCACGCAGGGCCGTTAATTTCCGCCCCCTCCGGACAACCCCCATAAAGGGAAAGTGACCGAAAAAACAAGTTGGTCTCATTCGATAGAGCTCTTTCACGCACACGCAGGGCCGTTAATTTCCGCCCCCTCCGAACAACCCCCATAAAGGGAAAGTTATCGAAAAAACAAGTTGGTCTCATTCGATAGAGCTCTTTCACGCGCACGCAGGGCCGTTAATTTCCGCCCCCTCCGAACAACCCCCATAAAGGGAAAGTGATCGAAAAAACAAGTTTGTCTCATTCGATAGAGCTCTTACACGCGCACGTTGGGCCGTTAATTTCCGCCCCCTCCGAACAACCCCCTTAAAGGGAAAGTGATCGAAAAAACAAGTTGGTCTCATTCGATAGAGCTCTTTGACGCCCACGCAGGGCCGTTAATTTCCGCCCCCTCCGAACAACCCCCATAAAGGGAAAGTGACCGAAAAAACAAGTTGGTCTCATTCGATAGAGCTCTTTCACGCGCACGCAGGGCCGTTAATTTCCGCCCCCTCCGAACAACCGCCATAAAGGGAAAGTGATAGAAAAAACAAGTTGGTCTCATTCGATAGAGCCCTTTCACGCGCACGCAGGGCTGTTAATTTCCGCCCCCTCCGAACAACCCCCATAAAGGGAAAGTGACTGAAAAAACAAGTTGGTCTCATTCGATAGAGCTCTTTCACGCGCACGCAGGGCCGTTAATTTCCGCCCCCTCCGAACAACCCCCATAAAGGGAAAGTGATAGAAAAAACAAGTTGGTCTCATTCGATAGAGCTCTTTCACGCGCACGCAGGGCTGTTAATTTCCGCCCCCTCCGAACAACCCCCATAAAGGGAAAGTGACCGAAAAAACAAGTTGGTCTCATTCGATAGAGCTCTTTCACGCGCACGCAGGGCCGTTAATTTCCGCCCCCTCCGAACAACCCCCTTAAAGGGAAAGTGATCGAAAAAACAAGTTGGTCTCATTCGATAGAGCTCTTTGACGCCCACGCAGGGCCGTTAATTTCCGCCCCCTCCGAACAACCCCAATAAAGGGAAAGTGACCGAAAAAACAAGTTGGTCTCATAGAACAATAAAAGTAAAAGATTGGATCGTCTACGCTAGCGTGTACTTGAAAGAGTGAGACCAAAAAATCCAAAGCAGTCGAACTTAGGGCGTGTTGCAAAAGTCTGCTTTGCTAGAATCAAACATGTTAAGTTCAATGGGCTAGCACTTTGGCTAGAGGCCCTTAAGCTGAAAAGTATGTGACCATGGGGACAGAATCTCCGTCTTGCCATATTCTTAGTACATAAATACATTCTTGCAATAATATGATTTATGCAGTTGTTAATAATCCATATTAAATATCTGCTCTGTCCAACGATAAGAAATCACGTAGCCTCAACAGTTTTTGTATTAGTTTGCCTACCTGTGTCTACTAAGGGTGTATGGGTTTGCCCACTCGAATACACTGATGTGGAACTAATATTACGGCCTGGGCCGACTTGTTATGGTATAATACCATTAGTGTTTCCTCCGTCGTCGGAAAATGGTTGAAACATCTTTATGGTTTCCCCCTTGTAAGCGGACTGCGGCCGATATTGACAGCAGTTACAATGCCACATGGAAGGTGCGTAATCAAATTCGCTGCTTTAAATTTCGCCTCCTTTATTATTATTTTATGTTATTTACATGTATATGCAATTATTTTGAAGAAGTATAGGCTTATTGTTATGGAATTAAGATTAAGCTAATTACAAAGTTCAATAATACTTAAATACCTTTGCTGCAATCACGTTACTTCTTACTGAAAGTTAATTAATGTTCAGGCCCAGAGATGTAGGGGAAAATTGTAGGGTTCAGATGGTATACAATAAATCTACGCTTGCATCTCTTTCACGTTTTTTATCACGAGACTAATTAACCCTCCTAATATCTGCTTACAATTAAAATGTAATGTTTTTACGGCGGGTGACGTCATTTTACGTCACCATTGCTTTCGCTCAATAAAGTCACAAAAATTGCGCATGACAAATTATGATATATGTGTACAACGTCAGCTTATTTCTACTCTATTGACCAGTACATTTTATGGTGACCTTTTCTCCAAAATGAGATGGTCCTGAAAAAAGGACCGTTTTTTTGGTGTACTCCACACCACACCACACTTCTTCTGACGTCACCTCACCAGTAGCAGCGCTAAGGTTTTTTCACAAGTGGGCTAATTATTTTGTGGCCCCTAAGAATTTGGTGGCCCTTACAACTTTAGTGACCCCTTATAAATTTTTCAGGAAGTGAGAAGAGCAAGGTCGTTTTATTGTTGCGGCTCTCGTCCCTTTTTCTGGACCCCCTACTGACCTTGTATCCGACCTGGAGGGGACACGTGCATGCCCGGGGTATTTCCCTAAATTCCCTTAAGCCCCCTTTTTTGTTTCTATCGTCCATTCAACTTTCTCTCAATTTCTGCCCCCTTCCTCTATATCTGTTTATGGTCTACTCTCTTCTTCATAAATTCAAATATGTGACCTCTTAATTATAAATATGTGGCATCTTAATTATAAATATGTGGCCCTTTTAATAAAAATGTGGCCCCTCTCAGAAATGCAGGGGGGCTAAAGCCCACCTCACCCCCACCCTTAGCACCGCTCCTGCACCTCACGTATAAGGTAGGATAATCTTAATACGATTATGCCATCTGATGTACTAATTTACCATACACTGAGAGAAATTTCTGTACTTTCTACAGAGTTTTTGTACAGTATTAATGTGTGCGAAATTTTTGCAGTACGTTTCTGTAAGCAAGTAAAACAGTTCAGTCATTTTATTTTTGTACAATATCCTTATGTATATTTTACTTACAGAACTGTTATTTGTACTAAGAACTGCAGAGATTACAGAACTATTTCTGTAATCCATGATCAACGATTTTGGCTGTTAAAATGACCAAATATGTTTATTTGTGGCACTGTAATTTTCACCAAAAACTGCAAAAATTTCAGATCTCGTCTTGTAATTTGCCCTACAATTATTTAATGTAAGTTTTACGTGTATATCCGTAGTTGTAATATAAATATTTTATAGAAACGAAATTTTCTAAATTTCTGCGGTTATTACCATAAGCCTATGATAGTCACTGTCACACCTAACGGAACGCGCCTCTTGCGACCACGATAAAGTGCGGCTCCTATCTGTCGTTTCAAAGGAATCCGGTGCCTGGCTGAACGCGCTTCCTTCTCCGTCTCTGGGTACTCATCTCGACGATAATTCTTTTAGAATCGCCATCGGTCTTCGCTTGGTTGTTCATATCTGCATTCCGCGCATCTGCAACTGTGGTGCCCATGTCGAATCATTCGGGACCCATGGTAAAGTTGCAAAAAAAAACGCTGGTCGTCTGTCCCGCCACGCCGCCGTCAACGACATCGTACGGCGCGCTCTCGTGACATGTCCGCCTGTGTGCCCTCCGTCCTCGAGCCCCCGCAGTTTGTCGAGGGACGACGGCAAACGCCCAGATGGCGTGACCCTTGTCCCTTGGTCCGGTGGTAAATCATTAGTATGGGATTTCACATGCTCCGACCCCATAGCGCCTTCGTATTTGGCTTCGTCTTCTGGCGCCCCTCTCTGGGCCGCCATCCAGGCTGAATTGAAGAAAAACGCCATATAAATGTGGGCCTCGGTCATCGCTTCCAGTTCTGTGCTTTGGCTGTGAAATCCCACACCAAAGATTTGCCACCTAAGCATACGGAGCCTTTGTCATCCGTCAGGTCGTTTTATCGTCGTCGCACAAGCTAGGCACGATTTAAAATGTCGCTCACGGCAGCATGACTGTGCGGGTCGCTACTCGTGTCATGACGCGACAAGCAACTCTCACCTCTTTTATAATAGTTCTTTCTATAAATATTTTACGCTTACCCAACTTGTTAAAAGTAGAAGTATAACATGTTGCTCTTACGTCACAAGACTGAGCTTTGGTGGAATTATCTTAGCACGCGCGATTTGCACGAGCGTTAGAAAATAGGAAGCTCCTCGTGATGCGAGCGCGCGCTCGTAGTGTTGGAGAAGGTAAATGCAGTGACGTAAGAGCTACATTAAAACAAGAAGGCCATGTTACTTTATAGAAAGAACTATTCAAACCTTTAGTGCAAAAAAAAAGAAATCAACAACGCCACGGCAAAGTATCAACCAAGCACGTGATTATTTTGATGTATCAGAAAAATAGCGGTCAGTTATCACAACATCAAATAAAATTGCGTTGTTTTTTCTCTACTCTAGACTGTGAGTAGACGAATTAGCAGACGGAAATCCAGTAGTTTAGCGAACTTCTCGCGTTGGCCGCTGGAAGGTTCTATGGTAACCGAATGTCTTATTTTTTAAATTACAGTTTAACAACTTGCACAAAAATTACCAAAATTAAAATAACGTAGACGACGAATTTTTCCAGTGCACAAGATTAATTTAAAACATAAATAGTTAATTTATGTAATTAAATTTAGTCATTTTGAGCCCACTACTTTGTTTTTATAAAACATGGTGACCTGTATAAAACAAAATTTTCACGCTTAATTTTCGTTTCTGCTTTCAAATTTCGCGCTTGTCATTTCTTGGCATTTTTTCGAGCTCGATCTTGGAATTTTGTAAATCATAGAGTGGCAACACTGCTCATGACTCCGGACTGAAGTTAAGGCCTTTTCACACGAGCCAACTTTTTGACCCAACTAGATGAGTCAACTTGAGTTGAGTCAACTAGTTGGTTCGTGTGAATAAAAGTTCGATGAGTTGATCCACCAAAAAAGTACGCGAGTAAAAAATGGATCACTGATCCATTTTTGCTGACTCAGCATTTTGATTTGAAAAGTTGGCTCGTGTGAAAAGGCCTAAAGCCCCATTTTCATGCTCGCTGGTAGCGGGTAAAAATCGTCAAAATCCGCTTCAGCTACACACTTTTTGACTTTCCGCGTCGATCTGTTTCAAACAGATATTTTAGGTTTCTTTTCACGCTTGCGAGTGGCGGAAGCGAATTTTGACGATTTTTACCCGCTACCAGCGAGCATGAAAATGGGGCTTTATGCTTGTTTTCCACTGGCGCGCGCAACGACGCGTTTCTCAGCTTTGAAACGTTCAAACGTTTTTACGCGCGTAAAGAAAATAACATTATGACGCGCGCTAGTGGAAAACAAGCTTTAAGTGTCGAAACTGCAGCGCAGCGTAAGTTAAAGTTATACGATTTTAATGTTCCAGTTTTGATGTTAAGGAATGTAAATAGTGACGTAGACTGGAGCTTAGGTGGTGAGGCACTAATTTAAAAGTAAGCTTAATTAATTTTTATTTATTATTTTATTGAAACACCTATTGTATTAAGTAAACCCGTTGGCTAAATTTTACTATATGGGAGTGGGTGCCGTAGAACACATGACGGACATTGACGCAAAGATTGTGCAAACCATACTAAGCTTTCTGGGGACCATAGTTCGACTGTAGTAGAACTCGTGAAGATGACATTGTTTGAATTATTTCTTTTGGACTGTACTACAATAATATTGAATTATTTTCTAATATTTTGGACGTTTTTTGACAAATCTGAAACGCGTACTTTGTGAAACTCCTCTCACGCTCCTCTCCCTTTGAAGTTTCGCGCATCTCGCCTGTCAGATTCTGACACTGTTCTCACAGGGGTAGAACAACGACCATCACTGGTCGGTGACCACATTAGATTTACTGTCTTTAACTTCTTTATAGCTTTCTAATGTCAGCATATTATGTGCTCTTGTTCATATTTAATTACCACTTCAAAAGAAGTTATGGGTCCCAGTGGCGTAGCTAGACCTTTTGCAGAGAAATAGTTTTCAAAACTAGTTTAAAATGGAGTATTGACCGTCGCTTCAGTTGCCATGAAGTGAAAAGTTCCGCCCCCCTAGCTACTCTACTGATTGGTCCATGAAAATTATTTTAGACGGTCAGGGAAAACCTGGAAAAGTTGGGGAATTTTTAAATGAAAACGTTTTGGCAACCCGTATTAACATTAAGAGGGAATAATCTTTCTTTGAATGCGGGCTGACTCTACTACTAAACATAAATTATTGAGGTCAAGGTTTAACTAATTTTCTTTCAATATTATAGATGCATCGCCAAGATAAATCCAGAGAATCCGAAAGAGGTTATAAACGTGAAGATCTTTTTTATATAAACAAAATATCCCAATATGATTGGATATTAATTAAAAATAAAATCCTGTAGTAATTTTGGGAAATTGGCTCATGAATAAATGATTTTTTCGAAATTGTATCCAATATTTTGTAATATTTGCAGAATATAGGTTTTTTATCACAACGGAATGTCCGTTTTTCAAAAGAAGTTTCCTTAAAAAACCGAATTCAAAGTATTTCAGAAAATCTGGGTTAAGTGTTTTTTACCGAAATTATCTGAAATGTTTACAGAATTCCGTTTTTTTGCAACACATAAGACGTACTACAGAACTGTATGCCATATTTACAGAAGAACGTTTTATAAAAACACAAGTTGTTCAGTTTGTCCTACAGAACGGTGTCGGTATGCCATATTTACAGAAATACGTTTTATAAAAACACAGGTTGTTCAGTTTGTTATACAGAAATGTGTGCCATATTTACAGAAGTATGTTTTATAAAAACACAGGTTGTTCAGTTTATCCTACAGAAATGTATGCCATATTTACAGAAGTATGTTTTATAAAAACACAGGTTGTTCAGGTTGTCCTACAGAACGGTATGCCATATTTACAGAATTTCGTTTTATAAAAACACAGGTTGTTCAGTTTGCCCTACAGAAATTTGTGCCATATTTACAGAAGTACGTTTTATAAAAACACAGGTTGTTCAGTTTGTCCTACAGAAATGTATGCCATATTTACAGAAGTACCGTTTTATAAAAACACAATTTGTTCAGTTTTTAAATAAAACATTCTTTAATATGTACAGAACATTGATTTAAAAAAAAAAGTTACATTTTTATTTAACATATTTGTTCTGTATTATTTACAATACAAATATCTGTAATTTTTATATAATTAATCTGTAAGTGAAAAACATTTTTTTATCTGTTAAAAAAGCAGTTGGTTTCTGTAAACCTTTATTATGGAAATATCTGTAAAGAAATCAGAACATTTCTGGAATGATGGTTTGCCAGATATTTTCTGTAATTTATGCAGTAGAAATTTCTCTCAGTGTAACTCACAGCAATTCACCTAAGATTTCCCCAATCCTTCAATATAAGGAGGTAGCCAACGTTGGACATCGAAATTCTGTTTCTTCGGTAGAGGGTAATGGAACCCGCTACCGAAAACGTTCTTTCCACTTTGGCGCTGGCTGCAGGAATACTTAGTATCCACTCGGCCAGTTCGGATACACTGAGAGAAAAAACCGTAGTTTTAACAGAACATTTTTACATGAAAATATGATGCAACACGTTGACAGAATAGTCCTGTAAATATTACCGGGTTTTGGTATTTTTTAAAGAGAATATTTACAGGAATAACGTGTATTCTTTAAGAAAGGTATTTACCGTAAAAAGTACCGAAGAGGTACGTAAAAACCTTTAGCACACTTTAAATCTGTATAAATTACAGGGAAAATGTCTGTGAATTTGTCAGTGCATATTGCAAAATTAACATAAATATAATGCTTTCGCTAAGTAAGTTAGCTTACGTTAAAAGTACAGTTTGATGTCGTAAATACGTTTTATGTAATTGAAAACTGTATGTTTTACATATATGGGAAGCTAAAATATACATGTTTGAAGGGAAAAATTCACAAGTTCATAACGATAACTTTTAATGAAAAATCAATTTTAAATATTTTAGACCAAATTTATTGCATAACACCATAAGTTTATTTTCGCAACGCTATTTTTTAATGACAGTATGTTTTTCTAATTAAAATATATTTTAAAGGTAAAAGTATACTCTTACTTTTACCAAATAATCAGTGGCGTAGCTGAGAACTCAGAGGCCCCCCCGCAAAAATCTCTATGAGGCCCCCTTTTTAAGTTTTTTATAGTTAGCGCCCCCCATCCCCGAAGCTCGAGGCCCCCCCGCACCGCGGGCCCTGCGGACCATCAGCTACGCCACTGCAAATAATAATAAACTATTCAGTTGGAACCAGTGGCGTAGTTAGGGGAGCACAGTTGGCACGTGTATTATTTTTTTCCATTGTGTGCCCCCTCCGAAATTAAATCCCGGCTACGCTACTGGGTGGAACTTTACATTTATTATTATAAGCACTCACTTGAATCCCAAAATCGTCTGCTAAAACTCGTTCTTAGGTAACTAGCACCAAACACTCCTAGCTTTGTTAAACCTGGTGGTAGAAATGCGAAACTCCATAAACATGGAACTACTTACTCCCTTTAAGGTACTAATTTTTATCTCTCCGAGGGTACATTCCTGTTACGCAGTATAAAAAAATCTCTAATATTTTATTCAATGACGTTTTCGTCACTCTTTAATCATCAATATTTGAAATATTGCTGTGATACGCTAATGTTTTAAGTTGCTGAATTCCAGGCAAAAGAAGGAACTTATTGTACTTTTGTTGACCTTTTTGTACTGATCGACATAACGATTAATTTTCTTTTATTTTCGGCGTCGGACTCTACCGCATACGATGGTCGACGTTTGTTGTGCACTTCAGCAGTGCTACTACTGGCGCCTCTAACGGCTGGTCAGAAGCTTCTTCCGTGTTTCTAATGGGGTAACAATTTTTTGTAGGGCGACGTCTGTCTAGTTAGCGAAGCGTATTAATAGTCTTTGCAGGAAAAATGTAGATTCTTAGACGTAGAACTTCGTTTCTTCAAACTCTCGAACAATGTTGCCACTCCTTGGCATTTATCCAGGATCTTGGCATTTTGAGGTCGATCTTGCCATCAGGGTATATATTTTCAACACTTTGGCATTTGACCTAGGGGTTTTTTTTGGCCCAAAGATCTTATATTATCCGTAGGATTTTCCTTTCGAAAACGTTACAAATTGGGATTTTACTAGTATTTATCCTATTTAAGTTGGGCTTCTAGGTCACTACGAGGCCGTGCGAACAGGGTTGGCCACCTTGCGTACGAAGTATAAGTCAAACTATAAACATAGAAATCAGAAAGTAACTACATGTAGAACGATTTCTGCAAAGGCGGAATGCCCGCCGATTAGAACCGTAGCTTTGTCTTTACTAAAATAACTGTATATTTTACACATTCTTCAATATAATAAACATGAGTACCCGTAAATTATACAATACTTCCAACTGTATATTTCACACATTCTGCAATATAATAAACATGACTACCCGTCAAATATGCAGTACTTCCAACTGTATATTTTACATATTGTTAAGATAAAAATAACATTTAGACCTTTTACCTGTAAATATAAATAACCTTTGTAAATATATTTTTTAATATATTGTGTGCCCTATTCCGATCCCCCCCCCCCGCTGCGCTCTCACACGATATAAATAGCCAGTGTAAATGGCGATAGGGCGGAGAGTACCGACGCCTTCGTGCTCAAACGATTCAATCCCTAGAGACAGGGCCTGATGCCCATGCCTAGGGTTGTTGATAAGTTTCACGGGTACAAGTGCGGTTGGGAACAAGATCACAGGGTTCTTCACAGTTAAACTTAGACACCATCTGATAATTTCTTAACAATATTCTGCAATGTAATAAACGTGACTACCCGTCAAATATGCAGTACTTCAAACTGTATATTTTACATATTCTTCAATATAATACACATACGTACCCGTAAAATATACTGAGGGGTGAACTGTAGTTTAAACATTTTTAGCTAGAAACTCTACTATAGTGTATGTAAAATGTATAGAGTTACCTACTGTTATGTTTACATATTGTCCTGTAACAACAAAAACCTCCACCGTAAACTTTTAAATCTACATTTTGTTTATGTACATAAATTTAACGAAAAGATCCAGTTCAATCTACAGTAACGACATGGACACCCGTGGGTGCAAAATATACCTGTAAATTCGACAGCATATTTTTCTCTCAGTGTAACATGGGGCACGTGTTTTCGATATGTTTTCCAAAAAAAGAGCATTTGGAACTCTTCAAGCTGCAAGGGCTCCTCCAAATAGATGGTGATCTTACTCTTGAAGGACCGCTCTTGAAAACTGGCGAGCTGCTCGGAAGTCTTGGCCGCTTTTACCCTGAACCGGAGTCCACCTGATGTGTTAGGTTGTTGCGGCTGTTCTTCCTCAGGCATTATGTGGGTGGCAAACTCCGTCAGAGGACGGAAAATATCCAACGACGGGAAGAACCATCGTCCATGGCATTCGATGCTGTAGAATTTCCCCATTCATTTAGCTTGTGGGAGTCGGACAAAAATATGAATTTTAATTATCTTACCGGGATATAATGCAGACAACTTCCTCAAAGAAGCGAGTTTTCAGCCTGCACAGCAGCTCCTCACGAAAATCAATGAAGTACGGCGCATTCGCCTTACCAGGTGAGCAATGGGCTGCCTCGATGAACGTACTATTGAGAGCCGCCAGCATTCCATCCTACAGAGCAAAAAACCAAAAGGAAAATTTTTCTAAAATCATCCCTGTCACACCATTGCTTTTAAATGTCACTTACGTGAACGAGTCGTTCCATAGCCATATAGATGGAGATCCACCGGGTAACGACGATGGCCTTGACTCGCAGGCCTCCTCCGAAACGGCTTCGCTCCATTTGGGGGAACGACGGAACAACGTCACCCAGTAGCTGACGCGCTTTACCATGACTTCGATCCGTTCCTACGATCGTTATGAGGGAATTATTTACGACCAGCTGCAACGAGTGGCAAATTCACCGTACCCGGATCCACGTGTCGGGAAATATCCCGAAAATGTGGAGGCTCTCCTGATGGCGTTGGAGACACGGGTGAGGTCACTGGAATTATAATTTTATTCAGCGTACACTGTTAAAAAAAGGGTTTTTTAATGGTATATTAAGGGTGTAATATCTGTAAAAAAACACTCTTTAATGTTAATTTAAACGCCCTAAAGGGATTTTTATTGTCCCAAAATAAAAACTTGAAAAGGTGTATAAAGGGTGTTATATTAACCCCGTAAATTGAGTGATTTAGCACCCGGTAAGGGTGTAGCTCCCTTAAG
This sequence comes from Leiobunum rupestre, assembly GCF_980474605.1. Taxonomy (NCBI): domain Eukaryota; kingdom Metazoa; phylum Arthropoda; class Arachnida; order Opiliones; family Sclerosomatidae; genus Leiobunum; species Leiobunum rupestre. The sequence goes on along the minus strand of NC_143394.1, from coordinate 27,244,727 downwards.
GCAGTAGTTTAGTACCCTAAAAGGAGTATTTAAACACTTTAAAGGGAGTATTGTAGCACCCTTACGGCAGTAGTTTAGAACCTTAAAGGGAATAGTTAAAAACTTTAAAGGTAGTATTATAGAACCCTTAAGGGAGTATTGTACACTGAGAGAAAAATATGCTGTCGAATTTACAGGTATATTTTGGACCCACGGGTGTCCATGTCGTTACTGTAGATTGAACTGGATCTTTTCGTGAAATTTATGTACATAAACAAAATGTAGATTTTACATTTAAAAGTTTACGGTGGAGGTTTTTGTTGTTACAGGACAATATGTAAACATAACAGTAGGTAACTCTATAAATTTTACATACACTATAGTAGAGTTTCTAGCTAAAAATGTTTAAACTACAGTTCACCCCTCAGTATATTTTACTGAAATATACAGTCTGAGGTACTGTATATTTTACGGGTACGTATGTGTATTATATTGAAGAATGTGTAAAATATACAGTTGAAAGTATTGTATAATTTACGGGTAGTCACGTTTATTACATTGAAGAATATGTAAAATATACAGTTTGAAGTACTGCATATTTGACGGGTAGTCACGTTTATTAAAATATACAGTTATTTTAGTAAAGACAAAGCTACGGTTCTAATCGGCGGGCATTCCGCCTTTGCAGAAATCGTTCTACATGTAGTTACTTTCTGATTTCTATGTTTATAGTTTGACTTATACTTCGTACGCAAGGTGGCCAACCCTGTTCGCACGGCCTCGTAGTGACCTAGAAGCCCAACTTAAATAGGATAAATACTAGTAAAATCCCAATTTGTAACGTTTTCGAAAGGAAAATCCTACGGATAATATAAGATCTTTGGGCCAAAAAAAACCCCTAGGTCAAATGCCAAAGTGTTGAAAATATATACCCTGATGGCAAGATCGACCTCAAAATGCCAAGATCCTGGATAAATGCCAAGGAGTGGCAACATTGTTCGAGAGTTTGAAGAAACGAAGTTCTACGTCTAAGAATCTACATTTTTCCTGCAAAGACTATTAATACGCTTCGCTAACTAGACAGACGTCGCCCTACAAAAAAATTGTTACCCCATTAGAAACACGGAAGAAGCTTCTGACCAGCCGTTAGAGGCGCCAGTAGTAGCACTGCTGAAGTGCACAACAAACGTCGACCATCGTATGCGGTAGAGTCCGACGCCGAAAATAAAAGAAAATTAATCGTTATGTCGATCAGTACAAAAAGGTCAACAAAAGTACAATAAGTTCCTTCTTTTGCCTGGAATTCAGCAACTTAAAACATTAGCGTATCACAGCAATATTTCAAATATTGATGATTAAAGAGTGACGAAAACGTCATTGAATAAAATATTAGAGATTTTTTTATACTGCGTAACAGGAATGTACCCTCGGAGAGATAAAAATTAGTACCTTAAAGGGAGTAAGTAGTTCCATGTTTATGGAGTTTCGCATTTCTACCACCAGGTTTAACAAAGCTAGGAGTGTTTGGTGCTAGTTACCTAAGAACGAGTTTTAGCAGACGATTTTGGGATTCAAGTGAGTGCTTATAATAATAAATGTAAAGTTCCACCCAGTAGCGTAGCCGGGATTTAATTTCGGAGGGGGCACACAATGGAAAAAAATAATACACGTGCCAACTGTGCTCCCCTAACTACGCCACTGGTTCCAACTGAATAGTTTATTATTATTTGCAGTGGCGTAGCTGATGGTCCGCAGGGCCCGCGGTGCGGGGGGGCCTCGAGCTTCGGGGATGGGGGGGCGCTAACTATAAAAAACTTAAAAAGGGGGCCTCATAGAGATTTTTGCGGGGGGGCCTCTGAGTTCTCAGCTACGCCACTGATTATTTGGTAAAAGTAAGAGTATACTTTTACCTTTAAAATATATTTTTATTAGAAAAACATACTGTCATTAAAAAATAGCGTTGCGAAAATAAACTTATGGTGTTATGCAATAAATTTGGTCTAAAATATTTAAAATTGATTTTTCATTAAAAGTTCTCGTTATGAACTTGTGAATTTTTCCCTTCAAACATGTATATTTTAGCTTCCCATATATGTAAAACATACAGTTTTCAATTACATAAAACGTATTTACGACATCAAACTGTACTTTTAACGTAAGCTAACTTACTTAGCGAAAGCATTATATTTATGTTAATTTTGCAATATGCACTGACAATTTCACAGACATTTTCCCTGTAATTTATACAGATTTAAAGTGTGCTAAAGGTTTTTACGTACCTCTTCGGTACTTTTTACGGTAAATACCTTTCTTAAAGAATACACGTTATTCCTGTAAATATTCTCTTTAAAAAATACCAAAACCCGGTAATATTTACAGGACTATTCTGTCAACGTGTTGCATCATATTTTCATGTAAAAATGTTCTGTTAAAACTACGGTTTTTTCTCTCAGTGTAGAACATTGAAGGGGGTAGAGTCGTTTGGTACCCTAAAAGGAGTGGTCTTGTACCCTAGAGGGAGTAGATAATAACCCTGAAGGGAATAGATTTATACCACAAACTGTTAACAAAGGAATAAAAACGGAGGACATAAGCACCCCAAACAGTGTAAATAAACACCCTAGCAGGAAAACTGCTTTTTAAGGTGTAGAATAACAGCCTTTATAAACCTGTTAAGGTGTTAAATATGACACAAGAAAAAACCCTTAAAGGTTTGAAAATACACCCTTTTTTCAAGAGTGTATCCCATCATATAAACGAGTTAAAACGTATATAAAAAGATTATTCATCCCTTTGGTTAGCGAGTTGGAAATGAAACTGGCTGTCGTCCAAAATGACACTGCCTCCGTCGTCGGAAACTGATGATTCCAAATCGCTAAAATCGAGCGAGTCCGAGTTAATGGAGGCAGTCGATGGAGTTGGAGTTGAGCAACTCGAGCCAAACTCGCGGGGCTCCGAAACGACGTCCAACAAATTAATCGCTATAATGATGTTGGACGCATCGTCAGCGCAAACGTGGTATATCTGAAAATAAACAAAATTGAATTAAATTATCGTGATATTACTAAAATAGTAATAGAATCCCTTACGGAAGACTGCTATAGGCCATATTCGGCTAAAATAGCCTTAATTTTGTCCAATATCGCAGTGCCGGTTTGCGCTTCTGGAAAATGCGTATACGCCAGCAAAAGGTTGCCAAAATTAAACGCGAACTCCAATTGCCGATTTGCTGGCGTCGGCTGGAACATATATCGAGCGTTAAATCATGGACATGTCCATGGTTATATGAAGGTTTCCGGGGGCTACCTTGCTTAGGTCTGAATCAAGTAAAAATATTAAATATGTCACAACTGAAAATCCCATGCTTTTTTAAATGTAGATTTTTTTCATTTTAAGTTGTCAAAAACATTTTCGGTTACCATAGCAAAACGGAAGCCCAACGTAACTTTTCCCTTGGTGAAAATTCATGTTACCTCAAGGTCTACATACCCCCCGAGTTTCATCAAAATCGGTGATTTACACCTCGGGTACACTCCTCGTAAGTGTGCCCAGTGGGGATCCAAGTGTCGCGGATGCTACCTACATCTGAAGGTACGCTTTATGAAACCGGCACAAGTTTTCAAGATGTTGAAATTTCAGCGCAGGCTTTAACGTTCCATTCTTATGACTCCAGTGTAAGGGAAATAAATTTCTTCTCTGTTATGAAAGCTATTTCAGTTATGGAAATTTTAATAATTTTAGAAAACTAGTAAATCAATGGGTGTTCAAAGAGAACCGAATTGGAAGAATTAAATTAAACTTTGGGATTTACATATTATAATTATTTATTATATTTAGATTTCAGTTTAAATGAACCATTCGGTGTTCCCATAATTTTCTCATCTCCCATTGTGGCTAGTGAAAAAAATTCCCATGACACAGAGTCCGAAGATGAAGATTTGTTGGAAGAGCCTGACACAGATTCCGAAGACGAAGATATGCCGGAAGAGCCTGTGCCAAAACTAATTACTTAATCCCAAGAAACTGAATAAGGGAAAAGTATTGAACATCCTAGTGATACCACGTACGAGACCAGAGAATGAAGACTTTTAATTTAGCGAGGCTTCAGCCATTCGGTGTCGGGTCTCCGTTATTACTGATGTCTGTACTTTATCACGGGCTGTTAATATTATATAATTATTCCATTAGGCTTCAGTATATTTAGGGTTTCCCTTTTTAGTGACTGTATTATTATTGTTCCGCATTATATTATTTTGTTGTATATTCGTGCTATTCTGGTGTTTATATTTTTGTTAAACTGTCCCCAATGTTCTTGTTTCCGCGTTATATTCCTTTGTTGTATACGTATACCCATGCTTCCTTCATATAAATTGACAAAGTCTTTGTATAGTTAAAAGGAACCACCTAAGAACTCCATTGTAAAGGATGAACAAATTAGCGAATAAGTAGATTAGTCCATTATGAAAAGGGATAATAAAGCTAAACCCTAAACAAATTTGAAGAAATTTAAAAACTTACTAATAGCTCGTACCGATAGGTCTTCGAGTAAACAAAAAGACGCGAAACTCGGACCAAATAGATCTTCGAGTGAAAAACTAAATTAAATAAAATAGCCAGAAATTCCAACGGTAGACCGGTTTCGTCCATAGGTGGTTCCTTTTAACTTAACATTGCGTATATACTAATCTCCACCACACTCCCCCTATTCGGCTTTCCGTTGCTACGAAACTCGTTTTGAAATTTTTAATGTTTAGGCTTAGTTTCTCTTTTCGGTGTTATAGTCGCAAGCCAGATTTCCCGCACCAAGGAGGATAGTAAGGGAGGCGAAGTACGAGGGATGAACGCGCCAGCATCCTTGTAAAAAGCTTAGTGCGCGCTCGGCCGGAAAATTTCGGAAAAATGGCGGCAAGATTGCGGCCGCTACGCTACGTGTTGCCCCCTTGCGTGTTGCCGCCATTTTTCCGAAATTTTCCCGCCGAGTTCGCGCTAAACTTCTACCTATCGGTACGAGCTATGAGTGAGTTTTTAAATTTCTTCAAATTTGTTTAGGGTTTAGCTTTATTATCCCTTTTCATCCTTTACAAAGTCTTTGTATGATGATTATGGTGTGAAGGCTTCAAGGCCCTAATAAATCCTTTTCTTATTAATTAAAAAATTCCACTATGTCAATTGTATTTTCTCAAAAAAATTATTTAAAATGATTTGGCTTAAAAAACAGTCCCTTTTTTATCTTTACAAACATAGGATAATTTCAAATTAGATAGGTTTATCTTTCTTTTTCATGAGACATAAACCTTTTTGGGTAGTACCAACTTGATTTTTTTTCATGACGTATTATTTCATTGAACAATTGTCCGTTTTTGACCAAACCAATTTCATTAGAGGTTTTCGAGTACGCTCTACAACTTGTTGATTGTAAATTTTCGTCTACCACCTATCGTTAAAAAAATAAAAATTTCAAAACGGTGAAAACTTTCACGATTTTTCTGAAAATTCCAAAAGGAAAGGGTCCTCCCCGACAGAGTATATCCTGATTATTTCACATTTCTAGCAACTATAGTTTTTGAGAAAAACGCCTGGGCCGATCAAATTAAGACACCCTGTATAAATAATAAAAGTAATTAGGGCCTAATAATATTATAAAATATAACTTACATATTTAAAAGAAATATATTAATTGTAAATATATAAATTATAATATTAATTATAAATAATATATCCATTATATAATTCGTTTTCCGTTCAACATTTGTCGCTCTAGACCTAAATTTAAGATGTAACCTGAAATGATGCAGGTATTCTGTATAACCGCGTAGCAGAAGAGCTCCAAGCTGTAGTCCTAAGTTCTTCCTTCCATAAATCAGTTATTGAGGTAATATCAGGGCTGTAGAAGAGACGGTTGAGGAAATCGGGCTCTTTCCTATGCGAACGAAAAGTGTAATACCCAAATGACTTTCTAGATGGCGCCATGATACGCAAAAGAAATTTTCCCTGCTAGTTTACTTCACTGCACTACTTTTACGCAAAACAGAGAAGCTTTCCACCATTAATTTTAGAGGGATTTTTGGTGGGAAATTTAAACTATACCTTATGTACTTGTTATGAAAAATTAAGAGTATTAGTTATTTAAATTTATACTAGATTACTTTGATCATCTAGGGATTAAGATACATATTTAAATTAAAGGGAATTAATATTTAACAGTCATTTAATATAAGAAAAGCAAATAAATATAAAACATTTCTTTTATTTCTCACATTTCAAGTTAACTTGGAGCATTTACTCAGAGTTTTCTTTTTCTCTCGGCTCGGCAAATTTTTGTTTACGTTTCTACATACAAAGTGTAAGCGACAAACTACGTAAAAATTAATAACACGTGATGTTAGGCCAATATGGTGGTTTTTGCACCCAACAATGTTTAAAATTACCTCTTCCGAGGAAAATATGTCATTAAGAATATCATAAAATGTATCCTCTTTAATGTTCTTGCTATATTTTTGAACGCAATTTTCAATGACAGATGCCAAACTATACAACGTTTTTGATGGATAAATTAATCCACCACGTGACTTCATACTGACTAAAAGCGCTTCTGGAACAAAATTTCCAGAATCGTTTATAATAGTTTTTTGGAATCTTCACATTTGGTAAATTTCATCAATAAATTGTTTCTAATGCATTTCCACCCATGAGGCGCGTCATAGAACATGTAAACTTTTCTAGTGAGTTTTCTAAGGCTTCTTTCAAAACTATTTTTTGTTTTTCAGGTAACTTATTAAATGCTTTTTTTCCCATCTCGAAATTTATTATTGTGGTTTGACACTGTTGTAATGAATTTCGTAGACTCTTAATGAGTTTGGTCTTTTGTTTCAATTTTGAACGTAAATAATACACTTCAGAAAGAGGATTACGTTTGTACTTCTGTTTCACAGACTTTCTACTGCAAGAAGATGAATCAATAACACTTATTTCTCCAAACGAATTTTGTAATGTTGTATCGCTATTTTCAATAATTGCCTCTTCCAGTTCACGCACTGTATTGGTCATATCCGGTTTAGAAGTTCCTTTTTCAGTTAAAGATGATGAAAAATCAATTGAATCAGATTCAAGAGTGTCTCTAATTTCGTGTACATTTGGACTTTCAAAATATCTTTTCTTTGAACTAAGACAATCAACTGAGCTTTCTTTTTAATCCAAAATGCGAACCACTTTTTTAGTGAGGCCAATATCATCCGTGTTGTTTTCACAAATGTTTTTTTTCCTAGGCACAACAATATTTGTACCAGAATTTTTATCTGTAGTAATCAGTGATGGACACACCAAGGAATTTATTTCTGATACCGTCTTAGAAATAAGCGTGTTTGTAACATCACAGATATTTTGCTTGGAAGGAGTTCTAGTCATTACACTCCCAGGGTCCTCAATTACTTGACCTTTTATTGTGCAACTTCTCGAACGATCACTTAAATTCTGATAAGTCCTATAATTTCTTTCATTTTCTGATTGTGCATGATTCCACTCAGTGACAGTGTTAAGAGAATTAGGCATCATAACACTGCCTGAATCTATAGAAATTGGTATGGCACCTTTTTTTAGAGCCCATTTTGCACGATCACTGGTATTTATTAGTTCACCACCAATCACATGAGAAAATGCTTTTAAAATGTCATCTTGTTTAAAATGTAGTTCACAGAGTACATTTGTTGATTTCAGAGTTTTGTCTGGAAACACACCTTGCCACAATTTCAAACGGTCAGGATCTTTCGGTGCTTTAAAATAATGAATTTTGCTGATGGTTTCATCATCCAGTCTGTTTTCGGACCGTAACTTAGTCCTACACTGGCTAACCCAACATTTGGATTTAGGCCTTGCCATGATATGATTCCAAAAAGAAATAGAATCCCTAAATGTTTTTAAACAGTCATTTATTATTTAGAATTTATAAAATTAAATTTTAAGCCTAGTTTTGTAAATTTTCATTAATGAGATTACCTGAATTCAATTACAAGACGGCCCAAAGTTCTAACTGAAAACCACGATTTTCAGCCGCGAAATTATAATTATTTTCTTATTTCCACCCGCCACCGATGGATGGCAGTATGGTCAGCGAAACACCTACGGGGGTGAATGGGGGAAAGCATTTCACTAAGAAAGAGCCCGATTTCCTCAACCGTCTCTTCTACAGCCCTGGTAATATTAAGCTATTAACCTCTAAAACCTTTTTCCCCTAGAATACTTTGAAAGCTTTTTTCAAATGACACATGAAAATGCTTTAACAAACCTTAAAGGCATTGATTTAATGGCACCCGCTTGTAAAGCTAAAACCCTTGCTTAAAAATGAAATTGTAGCCAAGAAACACAGCAGATTTGCAAGAGATATTTGAAGTTACCAAATATAGTAACTTATTTAATAAAACAGTATTAGTAAACAGTATAACTGATATTAATTAGTAAACATGGGGTAATATTTATTTAAAATCATGGGTATTTTCGATGAAGAGAAAGAAGCATTTAAAAGTTTTGAAATCTAGGATATACAAATCTTGTGTAAACTCCCGATTCAGAAGGAAGTTATTCTATTTTTTGACACTGCGCAACTCGGTATTGGTATCCCCCTATTTTGGCCCATTTTACAATCCACCACATAGATATAGTTTCTATATGCAACATATCAATATTTTCTATAAGAAAATTAATATTCAGTTTCATGGAAAAAGATTTGGTTTTACTTTCAAACTAACTCATGAAAATTGAAGTAATTTCTATCATTAGTTTGTTGTACATAATGTGGGTAATTGTTCTCCAAAACATTTCTGTCCGTACAGTTTAAAACAAATGTGCGAAATGTTTGAATACAGCGATGCCCATTTCCCAACTGCCTATTCCCTTATTTGCCTTACGGTGATGAGATTTAAATGATGGTTCCAACCAACTTCTTGATCAAACTCGTGATTCTAATCTAGGAAAAGTGTTTCATGATTGAGACCCCTTCGAGCAAGTAACTCAATTTTTAAGGAAAGGCATTTGTTTGAGGAACCTTGATTTTCCATATTCATGCTTCTTATTAATTTTTCAGTTATTTGAATAATTGCACAACACTCTCAGATGGATAAATTAACCCTCCATGATCTCGTAAGATTATTAAGCCTTTTGATGTTAAGCAATAATCATGAAAACGTCTATTGTTGTTGCTTTCTTCTAGGCCTGCCTTGCATGTATCATATCAGGAAACTATTCAATTCAATTCAATTATTTTTATTAATATTTTCAGGTTTTTTTTTACTATATAGGTATACACTTGGAATGTCTAAGGAAGATTTTTACGGCCGTGATGAAGCTCGTGTCTTAAAGCGGGAAAACTCACGAGAAAAACTCGTGCCTCGCTACCCTAATTCGACGAAAACTCGTCATGAGGCCTAGTCATGGTTATTATATTATTAGCTTACCTGATTATCTCTTTTATAACTATACAAATACCTGAAATTAGGTATCACTACACTTCTTTCGCGAAGAACATTATAATTACTTCAAAATATTAAGTTCGATAACAAATTAAGGTTTTTAAATCCATTGTTTTATAAGCCTTTTTTGCGCGGGAAGATCACCTATTTGTTACCCTGACAACGCATTCTTTTCGCGTCAAACCTCGAGCCAATGAATTTGAAATGTCGTGATACGTCTTACGCTTGACGTAGTTAAGCTCCGCCTTTTTCTCGACGCGCTTTCGTATCACCGTCCCAATGGAACCTTAGACATGCCAAGTGTATACCTCTATAGTTTCCTGATCATATTTAAGGATTATACAAAGTTTATTTACAACCAGCCCCCCCACATATTGAATTATGTTATCTCTCAAGAGATTGGAGCCACCAAAGCTAAAACCTAATTCTGTGTGATTTTCTAAATCATTCGAAACTTCATTTGATATGCTTGTGCCTTTGTTTAAAAAATTAGTTGACATTTCACAAATGTTTGGCACTGCTGTTAAATTGGTTTTAATTTAACTGTTTCAATAAAGTTAACAGTGCCGTCACAATTTCTAAATTCTTGAACTTTAATTTATGATATGATATTCAAATTAATTTTTCTTAATTTTTTTTTATGTTGTTTCATTGCGCTAGCTACTGAAGCACCCATGGTTAGAACTGCTAGTTTTAATTTAATTTTTTGAGTGTGAAATTTGATATGAAACTGGCTGAGCTTATTGGAGATACTAATCCCTTCTTCATCTTGCACCAGCTCAAGTAACATTGCCAATGACCAAAATATTTCCTTAAATATAGACTTAATTTAGAAATTTATTTATTTTAAATTTAATTTTTTATTATGAAAAATACTTCCCCATTTCGCCCATCAACTAGCATATTATGATGTTCAAAATATGACAAACATGAATTCAACTATCGGGTTAGCTATTTATATGAAACATGCATGTATATAGTACAAATACTCTAATTACAAGTCATAATTTACCAGGGTTTGAAAAAATGGATTTGATTTCGTTCTTATTAATCACAACTCAGAGTCTTTATGCCATGCTGATATTAGAAGAGATCCCGTCACATACAAGTGCCACACATTTAATACCCGTAGAATTTAAGTGATGGAAGGCTTCTTTAACTAGAGTGTCCAGCAGCCAAGCCGGGGTACCGTGAACATAAAAATATCCAATTAGTAACTTCCATTTTCTGTTCATAGCAACCGCCATGAAGACTAAAGCGGAAGTGACCACATCATTGTTATCGGTGTTTGCTTCTACTAGTGCCATAATCAACATATCCATCTAATCTCTTTACGTATTAACATTTCGTCTAGCATTAAAGAAACTAAAATGGGGGTATTCTGAATTATTTGCTTCTTTTCTTGTAACCTGGTTCACCATCTATTTTAGAATTTCAAATAGTGTTGGGTGGCAAACAGAAAGCGACGAAGAAATCTTTATGCTTAGTTCTATAAGAATGAAGTGTTACAGCAAATTCTCTTAGCATGTTGCTATAAATCTTTTTGCATTTATTTTCTGGGCCCGCTTCCTTCAAGTGTTGAAAAATTTCCTTTTAAGTGAAAATAAACCTTAAAATTTTACTAAATGTTCTTTTAACATCAGTTTTTCCTTTCGCAATGTTGATACTAAGTCTTTAAAGATCTCTAGCTCCTTATTATGGCGAAAAATTGTTTTGATTGTTATTCTTAATTTCTTTTGGATTTTTTTCTTGCTATTTGTTTGTCTTGCAAGCTGCATATTAAGTTTTTTAATATTTAGATCCTTTATTTTTCAAAGCTTTTTAACATTTAAAATTAAGAAATTAACCATTAGTTAAAAATACATGGAATGTTGACTGAGAAAATAAATCTTTCTTTTGGTCTTCATCATGGCCTAAAGAGGTGTTTCCAGTTTTTCTGCTTACAGAATCGCATTGCATTAATTCTGTTGCTGCCTGCTGATTTCCTATCTATATATTTTAGCCAACTTTACCAATCACGTAATTTCTATCTGATTCGACATTCAATTCTTGATGTACTCCACTGATCTCTGATGAATACGATGGTATGCTTATATCTAAATGCAGTTCATAGGTGGTTCCTTTTAACTTAGCATTGCTTACATCTGGTGGTATGTGATTACGGTTGTATGTGTTCGGTAAATATTTTTAAAATAAACATTTTATTCATTATAGCTCTTTTTAGAAAGTAACGTGGCCTTATTGTTTAAATGTGGCTCTTACGTCACAGTCTCTTCATTTAATTATATCGTGATCCACTGGTAAGACCTCAGAGCACTCTAAAATTGGTATCTGACGTCATAGATCTGTCTCCGATTTTGTTGGAGCGCCACTAATATTTTTTCCAGTGGAACACGCGAGGAAACTTTAATCTAGGAGCAACGAACACAAGGAGAACGCAGCTAGTCTTTAAACAGGCTAACGCAGTGTTGTGTATAAATTTCATTGGACGAGCCTTTACACTGAACGTTTTACCGAAAGGGGGAAGACAATTTCCGAATTTTCCCCTTCCGACGGCAGCAGGCGCTAAAGCGTCTAACCAATGAAAAATGTACACAAGAAAATGCACGACTTTTGACGGGTTGCTCCTAGCTTTAATCAACCTTCCTGTGAAGTGAAAATGGCGGTAGTACAAAGACAAGGCTTAACTACTTACCTCGTTATCATCATAATTCTTAACTACATCATTTACATAATTAATAATTTTGGGTCTAGTTATGTTCGGTGCATAATATTATAATGCTATAGCTTTCAATTCTTCATCAGAGCTGTCAGAAGATGACTCTAATAACATGTAAGCTAGTCGAAATCGAGAATTTCTGTCTGTAGCAGCCGACATTTCTCACGTAAAAAATTGCTAGCAATTTGTTGAACTGCCAAAATTTCCGGATCAACTTCGAGGGCTCGCTGCTAGATATTGAATTAATAATAGTAGTTCCTAATAGAACGACTATTATTTATCTAAGGCTAGATCACGATTGCCAGTGGAACACACGAATCTCGGCGAGACCTGCCCCCGATTTCCCAGTGGAACTTAAAATCAAAAATCGAACGATCTCGGAGCGCGCGTTACAGTCGCGAGGAATATATTTTTTCTAGTTCACGTGTAAATCGCTCGTGTGAAGAATCTACTAATAAAGCTTGGTCTTGTGACGTAAGAGCAGCATTTTAATTAGTTGGGCAAGACCACTTTTTTTTTATAAAATCAATTAAATGATGTTTTATATATAGAATTTCTACTCTCAAGTTGTTAGACTTTTGGTCTAAATCCATAATAGTAAGGGTAAAAGCGGCCCGAAAAGGGCTCTCCAACGCCCACATTCATCCCAACTTGCAATGTGGCCTAAAAATTCAATTTTGGTGTCTACTTTGATTATCGGATGAGTCCGCAGCAATGCGGGGTGGACAACATAGATTTTGGGGGCAAGAGGGGGCCGTTGCCACCGAAATTTGCGTTCAACGAAATGGACCGTGATTAATGCTGTTCCCGATGGTAGGTTTCACGCTGAGTCACGTGGTTTTTTCTCTAATTTAAAAAAAAAAAATATTCCCCAAATTTTAAATTAAGAAATCGGGTCCAGTTGGGTATCGTTTCTGTAATATGTTTTAACGCCGAGTCAAATGTGACCCACGGCGGGTCGATAGGAACGAATAGTTTCGGAGTGAGGACCAAAGGTACACTCAAAAACGTGGTTTTTTCGAAATTTCACTAAATATTGAAAGGTTATATCACGATTTTGGCCAGACCGACCATACTTTCGGATCTTACGTATTGTTTAGTGCCGAATCAAATGAGATCAACCGAAAGTCCGTAAGATTAATCATAATTCGTGCTTTTTTCAAAAGTTCTAAAATCGGAGTTATGTTAGAATAATACAATATTTACTTTTTATTATAATCAGAATATTAGACGGTATTTTGAGTTTCTTCCCAGTAAATATCTAAATACAACTTATTACCACAAAGATACTTGTGAACTTGCGATGCAATAACTATAAGGTGATGCCAGCTGCCCCAGAAACGTTTTGTTGCCAGGAGGTAAGGCAAATAAGGGAATAGTGCTGAATTGAATGAGACCAACCTCAAGTCGGTAGGGTGAATCGTTTCCGAGCTATAACGGAATTTACATTAGAAAATTGGCATTAATTAATCCTACAACAGTAACTGAAAATGTTGTCCACCCCGCATCGCTGCGGACTCATCGAATCCTCAAAGTAGACACCAAAATGGAATTTTTAGGCCACATTGCAAGTTGGGACGAATTTTTAACACTACTATAATTGCATCTGGTAATCGTAAAGTTGGCACTGAATTACCTGAAAGTACTAAACAAAATGATCCCCACAAATCGCGTCTTTCTGTTGTGGTGTAAAATCAGTTTGCCTTATAGCCTCAAGCCATTTCTATACTAAATTCGGTCTTTTAACTGGGAATCTAAATGTTAAATCATTGGCTCAGATAAACCCCCTTCCTATATTCCTTATTTATATTTCTTAGTACACTTACTTATGCCACGAAACATTTTTGCTCCTGCCGGTATTAATACAACCTTCCACCTAGGAGCAACAAACACACCACCCAACGAGGACGCAGCCCGTCAAAAGTCGTGCATTTGCTTGTGCACAGTTTAATTGGTTAGACGCTTTAGCGCCTTGGCCGTCGGAAGGGGAAAATTCGGAAATTGTCTTTCAGCGTTAAGGTTCGGCCAATGAAATTTGTACACAACACGGCGTTAGAGTGTTTAAGACTAGCTGCGTTCTCCTTGTGTTTGTTTCTCCTAGCTTCCACTAAACATTTTCGACCGGTTGTGGTATTTATTAAACAATGCTTATTAAAAAATAATACGTATAATTTTACATTTAAAATTTTGCGTCAATTTCGTGCGAAACAACGTCGCCTGAAAGTAAAATCCACGTAACTAAATACAAAAATCAGAATGATATACGTGGATTTTGCTTTCAGGCTTTAATAATTCCCACCGCTATAGATAGATGGCACCATCGTCGAGTGATAACGTTTAAGATTTGAATCTAAATTTGGGTACCGCGGCGATCAGATTTGAATTGCACCTCTATATCATTCTAAACTCAATGGCGAGACGCGTGATCTTCGATTGACTCTGTCATTGGTCGTTCAGATGGGGCTGAAAAGAAGAATGGCAGCCAACGCCCGTTTTTCCTCGAAGTTTTTAATTAATTAAAAATTGAATTTAATCGATACAAATTTCTGAGTATCATTTTCGTATTCATTTTTGGATTATAAATCGATAGGTTATGTAGGCTTTTCATTATCCCTTTAATCATTTTAATCTCGATATAATCATTTTAATATCGGTGTAATAATTTTAATATCTATATAATCATTTTAATTTCGATATAATCATTATAATATCTATTTAATCATTTTAATCTCTATTTATTCATTTTAATCTCTATTTAATCATTTTAATCTCTATTTAATCATTTTAATCTGTATTTAATCATTTTAATCTATATTTAATCATTTTAATATCTATTTAATCATTTTAATATCTAAATAATCATTTTAATCTCTATTTAATCATTTTAATCTCTATTTAATCATTTTAATCTCTATTTAATCATTTTAATCTCTATTTAATCATTTTAATCTCTATTAAATCATTTTAATCTCTATTAAATCATTTTAATATCTATTTAATCATTTTAATCTATATTTAATCATTTTAATATAATTTAATCATTTTAATATCGGTGTAATAAATTTAATATCTATTTAATCATTTTAATATCGGTGTAATAAATTTAATATCTATTTAATCATTTTAATATCGGTGTAATAAATTTAATATCTATTTAATCATTTTAATATCGGTGTAATAAATTTAATATCTATTTAATCATTTTAATATCGGTGTAATAAATTTAATATCTATTTAATCATTTTAATATCGGTGTAATACATTTAATATCTATTTAATCATTTTAATATCGGTGTAATAAATTTAATATCTATTTAATCATTTTAATATCGGTGTAATAAATTTAATATCTATTTAATCATTTTAATGGGCATTGATAATTAATTTGTTGTCTCGAATAAACCACCCTAAAAGCCAAAATAAATATTTTAAATGACCAAGAGTAATCTTTAGGAACTGCTTCAAGTGATCAGACAAATGGCGCACTCTAAGAAATTGCCGTCAAATTACGAAATTAAATTTCTAATCGTCCATTAACATTTCATTGAAAAACCGACAAAATTTAAGACAACGAGAAATTTAAAAAAATTGTCTAAATATAATTAAGTTAATAAGAACCACCCATGGAATGTTATGGAAAAACTGCTAAAACACGTGAAAAGGTTAAAAAGTCCAAAAGACGCGAAACTAGAACCGAATAGACGAATGAAAAATAGTTAAAATAGCCGGAATTCCCAATGGTAGACCGCTTTCGCACTATTTGGGATTTTAGGGCTCATTAGTACCGTGCAGAGAAACTTAATAATTTAAATTTCCAAACTCGTTGTGTAGCAACGGAAAGCCGAATCGGAGGGAATTTCAGTCCATCGGTGGTTTCTATTAATATAACATCTAATACCACAAGGCATTATATCGATTTACAACCGGAATAGGATGTCTCCATTAACTTCCTACAAAATTTGTCTCTAAAGTTTAAAGTCGGAACAAAAAAAATGGTTTATACTGTAAAACATATTGAAATGGAGGTCGACTAAGGAAATCAATACTATAATGTTACATTCTAATACGTAAACATCAAATAATCTTAATAATAATTATACCACGACTATAGCTCAAACAATATGTAAATATAGTTAAATGGATTTCAATTGTAACGCACATTGTGGTAAATATGCTGTCGAGGAAAATAGTAACCTTGCCGGTAAATGTTATTACTACTATACTGTTTGAGAAGTATTCGCCATATGAAAGGTATTTATTGGTCAGAGTGTTAAAAAAATGAATGATTTACGAAACATTGCTGATTTTTAATGGTACCACTCATGCGATGGCATTTGTAGTCTTCCGTTGTGATATCTTGTACAAAAAATTGGTATTGATCTTTAAATAACATGTATTGGATTTTGGTGACAGTGGAAAAAGAAAGAAACAGATGAACCTGAGACCAAATCCTTATTTATCTTAAAGTAAAAGTTCAGGTTGGGTAAAACTTGGGTCTATTTGGAAGATATACTAAAAAATATCAGTCGTAAAATTCTATCTTTTTTTAATGACGAGAAATTAATTTTTAAACGAGCCAAATTTACCCGCCAAGTGAGCTGCCATTTTCTTTCGTCTTCCCTCAGACAGACCGCAAGCGGAGCAAGCGTGCGCAGGGAACAGAGCGCTGTTATAGCGCGAACAGCGCGTGATTAAAGTCCTAAAACGTCACCGCGAAACAAAATGGCAGATCGCTTGGCGGGGAAATTTGGCTCGTTTAAAAATTTATTTCTCGTCATTAAAAAAACTTTACGACTGATATTTTTGAGTAGGCCTATATTTAAACATGATCTTTGAAATAGATCCAAGTTTTACCCAACCTGGACTTTTCCTTTAACTAATCACCATCGATGAAGATATTACTTGAGGCGTAATTTCTGATCATCTCGGACCAGCTCTGTTATATAGAATTCACGGAGGTTGATACGCTTTGCGCAATGGGGAAATTTGGGGTTGTGGATCATTTCATTGGCCCAGGCGTTGTAGATTTTCAAGCAAGAACTCAAAAATTGACACTAACGTGATAATAGGTGTCACTATCAATCAAAAACATGATATTTATTGGTCATTATTTATTCTTTAATTCGCATTTTATAGAAATTTTAACACTTCTTGCTTAAACCAATAAGCAAATTAAACAATAAGATAAATTGAAATTCCAATAACATTTAAAAACAGATAATTATTCACAAATATTTACAAAATATATATATGCAATTATTCGATTTTTGATTGTCATATAATAATACGATGTGCTTAAACGTGTAGTATTAAATGTGTGATTTAATCCTACAAATGGGCGTATTAACACGCTTAAAGGTGTGATTTAATTCTTAAAAAGGGTGTATTAACACTTTTAAAGGTTCTATTTTACTCTAACAAAAGGGCGTATTAACACTTTTAAAAGTGTTATTTAACTCTTAAAAAGGGCTTATTAACACTCTTAAAGATGTGTTTTAACTCTTAAAAAGGCGTATTAACACTTTGGCAAATCGGTGTTAATTTGGATCCCGAGAGGTGTTAATTCAGATCTTAAAAGGTGCTAATTAGAACATAAACAGTGTAATCTAATCATATATGGGTGTCACTTCGATCTTTAAAAGGGTGTTTTTAACAGTATAAAAAGAGTAACTACACCTTCCTAAAAGGTGCTTCTAATACCATTTATGTTTCAATATTCGTAGTATTTGATGTAGAGGTAATCCTTTACAAGGGCGCTATTAAGGTGTCCCTAAACACCTTTTTTGTAAGATAAAACCTCTTTATTATATGCTCTTTTAATACCTTACTTTTGCCCTAAAGGGTGTAGTGTAACTCCCACAAAAGGTGTAATAATGGTGTTTAAACCTATCGCACTCCTTTATAACACCCTTTGGAGACTTTTTTTCATTCCTTAACAAGAGGCTATACACCATTTTCACAAACCTTTCAAACCATTATAACACCCTTAAACACCTTTATTTTTAAGAGTGTATGGTCATAGTAGTGGCTTCTCTACTTGGCGACACCCTCATGGTCTCCACTAATCATGGCTGCCTGCAAGGTGGAGTTTTATCTCCCCTGCTGTGGTGCCTCGTAGTGGATGAAGTGCTGTGGAGGCTAAACAGAGAGGGCTGCCGTTGATTTAGCTATGCGGATGACATTGATATTAACTGTGAAATTCCGAAAATCCTTTTCTGAACTCATGTAACTCTTGTAACAGTGGAATTCTGGTGCAAAGAAGTCAGCCTCACGGTTAATACGAACAAGACTATACTCGTAAAAGGGTACAAAACGTGTTCAATTATATTCCCTTTTATGGGACCGAGGCTAAATTCCTCGGAATGACTTTAGATAGAAAACTTACGTAGAAAGGCTAAAATTTTATTTTGGAGACTTAGGAGCACTGTAGGCAAAACCTGATGCCCAAGAGTTGCCTATTGACTCTATACTTTGATTATCAGGTCTTTTCGGGCTTATGCCGGGGTGGTACGAAGGCCGAGAGTTACTCTTAGGACTGTACAGAAATAACTGGGTTATCTCCAGAGACTAACCTCTATGGCCATTACTGGTGCTATGAGAACTGCTCCCAGCGCTTCTCTTGAAATACTTCTAAATATTCTCTGGCTTCATCTTTTTGCAGAAGGTAGTGGCTGTTATGGGTGACTATAGGTTCTTAATGGTTGGCCTACTAACTGGGACCATAACTCTATAGGCAAATCTCTAATCAGATTCCCATTCTCAACATATAGGCTCTGATATTATGGTCCCTAGCTTACACTTTGACAAACCTTTCGAGTCAACTTCTCAGCTCAGAGGTTCGATCATCTTGGTATGTATCGGTTATCATCTGAGATAGGGCTCTTTTGAGTTTTAGAATAGGAGTAGCACAATGGACCTCTGGTCAGGGCTGGCACAATTTTGCCAAGGGTGGAAAAAACTAGATTTTTCCGCGGTTTTTTCCACCTATTGTTTTCCTGTTAAAAACCGTGTGGAAAATCGTACTTCCATGGTTTTTCCACCTCTAGTAGCAAAATTCAATAAAAAATAAATAATAAAAGCAGTATATTCTTCTATTCTATTCACTCTTCTTCTAGCCTTTTTTTGCATCTCTCCCATTTGCAATGACCAAATTAGTCACTTAATAGATATATCAATGATTAATTTTGCATGAAAACAGTTTTTTCCATTTTTTTCAGGTTTTTTCCAGTTTTTCCCACATATCCCGGCAAAAACCTGTTTTTGTCAACCCTGCCTCTTAACTGGTCTTAGCCTGCCCCCCCCCCCCACTGTTAAATATTATTATTACGGTTCACTTAATCACACCTCTCGGAGTCACTAACATGGACATTGAAATTGGTCAAAAACTTCGACAATGAGATCCTACTTCGATTGAAATTCGGCAACACCAACGAATTTGTAATTAGCTTCAAGGTCCAATGCCCCACCATTTTCATCAGATACCGATCATTGAGATGGACGTCCCTAAAGATTTGGATATCAGTACCCAGCTTTCTGCCAAGCCTTACTAAAGCGATACCAGTGCCGTATTTCCGCCTAGGCCAACCTAGGCCGTGAGAGAGAAGGGTTACCCCTGGGGGATTGAGATAATGAATCTGATATCTTATCACAATCCCCCAGCGGTAACAACAAGATTTTATCTCTCTCTGCTCTCCCCCCTTTCATCCCCTAATCCCCCAATGGTAATCGCAAGATTTTCTCTCTGCTTCCCTCCGAGTTATCACAATCCCCCAGCGGCAACAACAAGATTTTCTCTCTCTGCTTTCCCCCAATCCCCCAATGGTAATCGCAAGATTTTCTCTCTGCTTCCCTCCGAGTTATCACAATCCCCCAGCGGTAACAACAAGATTTTCTCTCTCTGCTTTCCCCCAATCCCCCAATGGTAATCGCAAGATTTTCTCTCTGCTTCCCTCCGAGTTATCACAATCCCCCAGCGGCAACAACAAGATTTTCTCTCTCTGCTTTCCCCCAATCCCCCAATGGTAATCGCAAGATTTTCTCTCTGCTTCCCTCCGAGTTATCACAATCCCCCAGCGGTAACAACAAGATTTTCTCTCTCTGCTTTCCCCCAATCCCCCAATGGTAATCGCAAGATTTTCTCTCTGCTTCCCTCCGAGTTATCACAATCCCCCAGCGGCAACAACAAGATTTTCTCTCTCTGCTTTCCCCCAATCCCCCAATGGTAATCGCAAGATTTTCTCTCTGCTTCCCTCCGAGTTATCACAATCCCCCAGCGGCAACAACAAGATTTTCTCTCTCTGCTTTCCCCCAATCCCCCAATGGTAATCGCAAGATTTTCTCTCTGCTTCCCTCCGAGTTATCACAATCCCCCAGCGGTAACAACAAGATTTTCTCTCTCTGCTTTCCCCCAATCCCCCAATGGTAATCGCAAGATTTTCTCTCTGCTTCCCTCCGAGTTATCACAATCCCCCAGCGGCAACAACAAGATTTTCTCTCTCTGCTTTCCCCCAATCCCCCAATGGTAATCGCAAGATTTTCTCTCTGCTTCCCTCCGAGTTATCACAATCCCCCAGCGGTAACAACAAGATTTTCTCTCTCTGCTTTCCCCCAATCCCCCAATGGTAATCGCAAGATTTTCTCTCTGCTTCCCTCCGAGTTATCACAATCCCCCAGCGGTAACAACAAGATTTTCTCTCTCTGCTTTCCCCCAATCCCCCAATGGTAATCGCAAGATTTTCTCTCTGCTTCCCTCCGAGTTATCACAATCCCCCAGCGGTAACAACAAGATTTTCTCTCTCTGCTTTCCCCCAATCCCCCAATGGTAATCGCAAGATTTTCTCTCTGCTTCCCTCCGAGTTATCACAATCCCCCAGCGGTAACAACAAGATTTTCTCTCTCTGCTTTCCCCCAATCCCCCAATGGTAATCGCAAGATTTTCTCTCTGCTTCCCTCCGAGTTATCACAATCCCCCAGCGGTAACAACAAGATTTTCTCTCTCTGCTTTCCCCCAATCCCCCAATGGTAATCGCAAGATTTTCTCTCTGCTTCCCTCCGAGTTATCACAATCCCCCAGCGGTAACAACAAGATTTTCTCTCTCTGCTTTCCCCCAATCCCCCAATGGTAATCGCAAGATTTTCTCTCTCTGCTTCCCTCCCCATTCTCCAGAATATAATCTCGTCCTCCAAAAAAGCAATCCCTAGAATCTCTCTCTCCATCATCCCCCAATCCCCCAACGGTAACAGCAAGATTTTCTCTCTCTGCTTCCCTCCCCATTCTCCAGAATATAATCTCGTCCTCCAAAAAAAGCAATCCCTAGAATCTCTCTGCTTTCCCCCTTTCCATCATCCCCCAATCCCCCAACGGTAAAAGCAAGATTTTCTCTCTCTGTTTCCTCTCCCCATTCGCCGAAATATAATCGCCAAGATTTTCCCTCGTGCAGATTTCTGGAGGATGGAATTTACCCCTCTCTACTCTTAACCCCACCGCGTTAACCATAATTTCTACTATCGCTTCCGAACCCCTTAATTTCTAATCTCTAGGCAATAAGCAATTAAAAACAAGAAATATACATTTCCAATTTTATTTAACTTTTAATTACATGATAGCGTAAAACAGGTTCTAATATTAGACCGACAATATAAATAACGCGTTTAAATCGTATTTTATCAATATACCCATTCGCTATAAATCGCAGCAGTTTGCCAGAATTAGTTTTACCTCACCGAAATACTTCATGTACCCAAAATTGGAGCGCAAATTGTTTCTTTTTAGGGGAATCTCTATGGGAGTTTAACATTACATTAAAGCTAAAAGGTCCAATTTGGGGTACTTTTGGTCCGAAATGGGGTAGATAGGACCGAAAATGGTGACTTTGGTCGTTTATAGGGTACATTTGGTCCATTGTGGTCCATTTTTGGGTACATCAGAAATGCAGTTGGAAAAGCGAAGAGCCGTAATTTTTTCCACCCATCCCCAAATTTAAAGTTCTAACTATCGTATTTGTAGTGTCTAACAGCAGTATCGTCTGACATACGAGGGACAGTCACAAATGTCGTCTTCTTCTTCAGGTACAGGTGAGAAGCTTTTATCGATGACAGTAGTTGCTTTAGGCGTAGGTGGAATGTCCCATTCTTGCGAGAGATACTTTTTTTCAGATGGTGAATTATCCCTAGCCGGACAGTTGGGAAAGAATCTAGCATGTTCCGATTCTGGTACGTCTCCTGATTTCCATCCTTCTAATACGCCGTGGCATTTGTAGCATCTGACTGCGTCATCTTGTTGAATATAGTAGAATCCAGCCTTCGCTAGTTGCTCCTTAGTGACGTGCGGATTTTTCCAGTGACGAAACGTTTCAAGTCGATACGCTTCGATTTCCATAGCTGATCTAGACCAAATACGTTCTATAGTTTCAAATGATACATTCTCTAAGTATACATTTACCCCTAAGTCTACTAAACCTAATTTTATCAATATGGTTAAATTTCTACGCTAAAATTCTCAATATAAACGCTTTTTTCAATATGCAAATTGTTTTAAATATGTCTAAAAATATAGTCCATTACTAAGAAAAAATAGTTACTTACTTTACGGGTAGAAATCCTTTGTCGAGCTGTAGAAAAGACTGAGCGATCCGTCAGCAGGTCTTTACTCGTCAATGTGCCGAAGAGAAATGACGCGTGTAAGATTAATTTATTCCTATCTTGTTGAGAATAATTCATCACGTGTTCTAAACTTCAAATAACCCTTAAATTCTATTGGCTGTCTCTCTCTGAGAGTTTAAACTGACTCTAATGATTGACGGCACATATTAACCCACTTGAGTATTTGGAAAAAACCCTTTGCTACTCGAAGGAGAGTTTTGGAAATACCACGTTGACGATATCAAAATCGAGCTCTCACTTGAAAATGTTTACGGAAAACAATCCTCTTGGAAAATTGAGTTACGTAGAAGATTGCTAAAAAATGGCTAAGTGTTATGTTTTTTTTCAATAATGAGTCTTATTTTTTACATTTTAAAGTATTTATTAAGAGTGAAAAATCCCATGACTACACTGACGGCATATCTTAAGTACCAGTGGAAAAAAATCCATTGCTCAAAGTTCAGTTATCTTATTAAACGTGCGCGTGCACAGAAAAATGAACGAGTCACGTGATAGTAACTTAATTTCTACGCTAATCTTACCCCTACTAGGCCTAATTTCTGTCTAATACATTTCCAATATATATATATAAAAGAATGCCTAAAAACTTCATTTTAAATATAATAAAATAGCCTACCTGATTATTATTATTATTATTATTATAACTTACTTTTCAGCGTGACCTTCAATGACTATTCCCAATGCTAAGACTCTTTATTGAGATAACGAAAACTGTAACTAAGAATTGATTCCCATGACTACACTGACGGCATATCTTAAGTACCAGTGGAAAAAAATCCATTGCTCAAAGTTCAGTTATCTTATTAATCGGGTGCGCGCGCACAGAAAATGAAAGTCACGTGAGAATCGGTGCGTCACTGAAAATAGGGGAAGTGTCATCACTAGAGTTCTTTTATCAATATATTTAATTAAGGATTATTTCAAAGTTTAGATGGCGCCATGGTACTAAATACAATAACCCCAAACTAAAATATGGTAATAGTAAGCAATAAAGAACGCTAAACGTATTTAAAGGCTTTATTATTTTCGATCGCGTTGGTTCTTTTTCCTCTGATCTCCTAGTTTCTGCCTCTGTCTTTAGTATTTATAAATATTTTCCTATCCATAAATCATTTCCTAGCTGGTGGACTTTGTTAAGACTAAACTTTTACTTATAATAATACGCCGAAATACATTTTCCAATACGCAAAAAATTAAAGCTAGACCTAAGAACCTGTAAAGTGTAAAAAGCTAAGACTAAATTTCTAAGCCTAACCCATGAAAGTACATTTTCCGTAAATCATATCCTAACATGAATGCATTTGTTAAGAATAAATGTTTTTTTTTGAAATACGCTAATTAATTTCGTAAACAAGCATAAATTTTAGTAAAAAATATATGTTAAATTTACACGATTAGAATTTTATTATCAATGATCGTTATCTAGTTATCTAATCTCATTGTATGCCATTTCTTATTCTGATAAGTTTACGTTTCACGGATATTTAAAATATCAATCTGTCAAAACCCGTATAATACATAGAAACGTAGAATTTCTTAGTGCCGAAAATTCTCGATAGGGGTAGCCATTATCACGTTACAACGTGGTTCTTGTTATGGAACTATTGACAATAAGGTATAAACTTGGCTTATCTTTGATAAAAACGTCTCTTATTCCAAAGAACTTGTATAATTATCGAGAATGTACTTGCCCTTTTAGATATTTTGGAGGAAAAGGCCCTCAGAAATTTATGCTTATTTACTTAAATATTCCATTTCAATCTATCCTTAACCTAAGCAGTGTTTATCCTTTATATTTAAATATAGCATATGATGTTTTTTATATTGACAACATTCAGATTAATCAGAAGCGATGATAAAAGAAAAAGGTTTTATTGGAATATCCATTTCAGAAGATCAACGCCCGTGAATGAATTAGACTAAATTTGGAATGATGTAATGAATAAGGGAATTGTACATAGCATAAAACTGAATTGTAGGAAGATACAAGGTTATATCAAATTAATGTGACAAAATGGATCGAAGGTGCGGAATAAGTAAACGTTATCTGAAACACTTAACTTGGAAGAAAATCAAAATAGGGCTGATATTATTTATACCCTCAGAACACACATTTTAAACTTTATATACGGAGATCCCCCAAAAATCGAGAACAGTTTATGAATAGACTTGGTTCGAGTAAAAAGTACGTGTTTGTCTCCTTTGAATATATTCCAAATGGGTCGAAACAAATATATTCAGTGTCCAAGTTGCGAGAAACGAATACGTAGCTATAGATTAAGAACCCATAAATGTAAACGTACATCATGTACAACGTGCAATAAATCGTTTAAATCACAACTGAGTCGACATATTAGACCCTCACAAAGTAAACTTAGGCAAAATAAAAGCGGAAATTGATAAACAACGAGTCCGCGCAGAAGCCGTTGCTCGATCTGGACTACCATCGCATCGCATCTCTTTGGAAATTTGACAAGTGCTTGGGGGGAACAAATGAAAACCACTAAACGAATAAACAAATATATAGAACTTAGACCATGTTAGAAACGTTTATTGGAACATTTAATTCTCTCAGACCGAAAAATAATATTTGTAATAGGAAAAGATGGAAAGGAAGGAAAATCGTGGATGTTAAATTACTTGAAATCCCGTAAGCCCAATTTTACACATTGTCAGCAAGTGACAGTTTCGGGGTGTGAAATGCTTTTTCAATTGAAAAAAGTTTGCTCTGGTGCGAACCACTTTTTCTTTAACACCTTGAGAAGTACAAAAATATGCGACGAACACTTGGCAGTATTTGAAAGTTTAAAAGATGGTGAAATTGTTAGTACGAAATATAATTGTGTGAGTAGAAATATTAGTACTCCAAATGTAGTTTGTGTATTTGGAAATTATATGCCTGAATCTTCCGGTTTAAGTTCTGATAGAATTGTACGATTTTATATAAAAAATAATTATTTATGTAAATATAATTTATGAAATATGTATAGTAGAAATGTTAATATAAAATTTGCATAATTGAGGACGTGTGAATATAAAAATAGTAAACTTAAGGTTGTTTTTGTTTAATTCCCGATTTTTTTAGGTATATGTTCATATTATTTCTTGGATATAATTTATGGAAAATGTACTTTCATGGGTTAGGCTTAGCAATTTAGTCTTAGCTATTTACACTTTACGGGTTCTTAGGTCTAGCTTTAATTTTTTGCGTATTGGAAAATGTATTTCGGCGTATTATTATAAGTAAAAGTTTATTCTTAACAAAGTCCACCAGCTAGGAAATGATTTATGGATAGGAAAATATTTATAAATACTAAAGACAGAGGCAGAAACTAGGAGATCAGAGGAAAAAGAACCAACGCGATCGAAAATAATAAAGCCTTTAAATACGTTTAGCGTTCTTTATTGCTTACTATTACCATATTTTAGTTTGGGGTTATTGTATTTAGTACCATGGCGCCATCTAAACTTTGAAATAATCCTTAATTAAATATATTGATAAAAGAACTCTAGTGATGACACTTCCCCTATTTTCAGTGACGCACCGATTCTCACGTGACTTTCATTTTCTGTGCGCGCGCACCCGATTAATAAGATAACTGAACTTTGAGCAATGGATTTTTTTCCACTGGTACTTAAGATATGCCGTCAGTGTAGTCATGGGAATCAATTCTTAGTTACAGTTTTCGTTATCTCAATAAAGAGTCTTAGCATTGGGAATAGTCATTGAAGGTCACGCTGAAAAGTAAGTTATAATAATAATAATAATAATAATCAGGTAGGCTATTTTATTATATTTAAAATGAAATTTTTAGGCATTCTTTTATATATATATATTGGAAATGTATTAGACAGAAATTAGGCCTAGTAGGGGTAAGATTAGCGTAGAAATTAAGTTACTATCACGTGACTCGTTCATTTTTCTGTGCACGCGCACGTTTAATAAGATAACTGAACTTTGAGCAATGGATTTTTTTCCACTGGTACTTAAGATATGCCGTCAGTGTAGTCATGGGATTTTTCACTCTTAATAAATACTTTAAAATGTAAAAAATAAGACTCATTATTGAAAAAAAACATAACACTTAGCCATTTTTTAGCAATCTTCTACGTAACTCAATTTTCCAAGAGGATTGTTTTCCGTAAACATTTTCAAGTTTTGGTGGGGAGGGAGAAAGGTATAAAAACGGGTGGTAAAAAATTAGAACAAATTATTCTGACCTTTTTTTGAACTGGATCAGCACCAATTAAAAGAAAACAAGATGCGGTAAATATTATTTTAACATTTAAATAACTTTTGGGACAAAAAAATTTAAGATTTGAATTTTCTTCATGTAGAATTGAAGAGATCGAAGGGGTAGTATTGCAAAGCGCAAACGATGAGTCTATTAAATTTGAACTTAGAATAAGGTAATAAATTAAATTTCACGAATTATTTATGCTGTACTAAAGTTAAAATTTTATGTATTGTTCTGTTAGCCATGAGGAGGGAGAGGTCGTGGGAGGTTCCAGGATGGTCATACAAATCGTAGAGCATCAATTATACTGGGACGACGAGGGCGAAATCCATAGTAGTAGGAATCTACTCACCATCCCTATTATTATTCAATAAAAAAAATTAACTTTTATCACGATTCTTTTATTTTCCTATCCAACAATAATCATTTCAGTATATATCAACCTTTACAATAACCAGGATTATATGCAATTGCTAAAATAGTGTATTCTGCCGAGTTAATAGTCTCTTAAGATTTCCTCTAGCGGGAGCCCTGAAACAGGATTAATTTTTATCAAAGTTGTATCAGAAGTAAATTAGGGCGAAGTAAGCGCAATGTATTTTCAGCTATTCTAATTTGCCTAATTTAACACGTGACGAATTTTTTATCGCTAACCGATGAGCAGTAACCTCTATTTTTGGTTATATTTTACAATCTCCCGTGACGTCAATTGGTTTCAGCCAATGAGAAATCAGGATTTACTTGAAGTTTCGAGTGTTATTTGATCTCTAGATATACGACTCAGCGTTCTTTTAGTTCCTGGACCTCATCGAGAAGAGACACGTAGATTTTCGCGCTCCGTACGCCGCCCTCTCGACTCTATTTACAGGCAAAGGCTTAAGGATTTCCGTAAAAGTAAGTGACTTTATTATTTTACTGTAGAGGGCAAGCACGTAGATATAGAAAGTCTAAGGGGGGGGGGGACGAGTTATTACACAACCAGATGAAATCACGAGCGTAGCGAGCGCGAAATTTTTCGTTAGCAATAAGTTCAATAACGCATATTTAAAGTACTGGCTAGACTTGGGACGAGTGACAATGACATTTCCACATGTGTATCAAACGAAGTTTTTTAATACATTTGCGAGAAAATTATAATATTAATGATCCTAAATAAAGAACAGAGAACCACTGTTGTACAATAAACTTTAAAACTTTATTGAAAAGCTATGCTACGGCCGTTTCGGCGCTAAAACTGGCGACGTCGTCAGGCAAAACTAATCTAGATACAATTTTTGGCCGAGAGTTATTGAGAGAAACAGAGTAAACACGGTTCGAGTGTAGGCACAAGAATAACAACAATACATTTTATACCAAAGCAATATTCCCCTGGTTAAGTAACTGTACATAGTGCATAGCAATCTCCTGGGCGGGGACATCAATGTTGTTAATAAGTCGATTAGCAATTTTTAATTTCACAATTTCTATAGACTCTCTAATGTTCAATTTAATTGGGTTGTTTTCTTTGGAGATTAGTTTTGCATTATTGGTGTCTATAGTGTGTGAAACCCCCCGAACATGTTCAACAATGGCTTTGGGCCTTTTTAGTCTAAGATCCGAATTGTGTTCCTTTAATCTGGCTGATAGGCAACGTTTCGTTTGGCCTACGTAGCCCATTGAGCAACTGCATGATAGTAAATAGATTCCACTCTGGTCAGCCTTATCTACTGTGTCTTTTCTAGTTGGCAAATAATTTCCAATCTTGTTAATGGGTTTGAAAATCGGTTTAACGTGATTATTTTTACACAGGTGGCCTATTTTTTCTGTGAGTTTGCTATAGGGTAATATTATGAAGTTGTCCTTCTTATCAAACGGTTTGAGCTTGGTGTGGTTCAAGGTTTCGGCTTTATTTTGTACAAATAAATGATCTTATTGACGAAATTTAAATCAAAACCCCTATTAAGTGCTACCATTCTAATGAAATTAATTTCGTGGTTATATTCCAATTTTTCACTACAAATGTTAAACGCTCTTTCAACGTATGAGAGAAACGCAGATTTTTTCTGAGAGAAGGGATGTGTGGATTTGTAGTGTGGTGGTGCTACTATTGCAAAAGGTTTTCTAAAGACGGTCGTGGTAAACTATGTGTCGTTATTCTGAATTAGGGTATCTAAGAATGGAATTTTACCCCCTAACTCCACTTCTACTGTGAATTTTATATTAAGGTTTTGTGAGTTTAAGTAGTCGAGGAATATATTTAAATCGCTTACACTATGTTTCCATTTAGCTAGAACCCGATTTCTTTAGATCTTGTATAAGTTCTTTAGAATTTTTTACAGTATATTTATGTTTATTTACTAAATATCCGAAGCATTTGACGATGTATTTTGCGATGCGTTCCTATGAAGAGTTGATGTTCGGGACAATCGGTCTAAACTTTAGTACTTCTTTGTGTATTTTTGGCGATAGGTAGAATCTGGGGGCTATAAACTTGGAGGGTATTAGCGCTTCCTGTTCCTTATTGTTTAGGTGTAGGCAACTTTTCACCGTACTCTTAACTTTGTTGTGAAAACTATTTATAGGGTTGCTCTTTAGTTTGCTATACGTATCGTCATTTAGAGTTTCGTCAACCGCTTTTTCATATTCACCTTTATCCAAAATGACTGTGCACCTCCCTTTCTCTGCTTTACAGATTATAATTGACTTATCAGAGACTTGAGAGCTGCAAAGTCACCTGGTGTTAAGTTTGGGCTATTTTGGTTCGATCTGTGTTTTTCCAGCTCTCAAGTCTCTGAAAAATGATAAGTCAATTATAATATGTAAAGCAGACAAAGGGGGGTGTACAGTCATTTTGGATAAAGGTGAATATGAAAAAGCGGTTGACGAAACTCTAAATGACGATACGTATAGCAAGCTAAAGAGCAACCACAATGCGGATCTTAGACTAAAAAGGCCCAAAGCCATTGTTGAACATGTTCGGGGGGTTTCACACACTATAGACACCAATAATGCAAAACTAATCTCCAAAGAAAACAACCCAATAAAATTGAACATTAGAGAGTCTATAGAAATTGTGAAATTAAAAATTGCTAATCGACTTATTAACAACATTGATGGCCCCGCCCAGGAGATTGCTATGCACTATGTACAGTTACTTAAAGAATGTATCGCAACCATATATGAAGGTTGTAGTTCTTTCGCCAACACTAGATGGCGCCATACGTATAGTAATGCGACTCGGAATAAAAACACCGACTATCAGGACATACACCTCTTTGTCTACCTTATTCTTGGTATAAAGGGGAAAGTCCTCCTTTTTGACGGGAGGTTTTCACTGGTTTTACTACTATTTAGGAAACTCAGTTTAAACACAAAGGTGATTTTGACAGTCGAATATTACCTGGTACTACATTCAAAGCTAAAGAGGCTTTTATTCTTTGTAAGATCGAGGAAGCTATAGGTTACGTACAATAACAGGTGATTTTCAAGATAAGGGGTAACGGGGATTTCTCAGCGTTGAAAAACTAGGTTGGCGGTCCGGGAAGGGGAAGAGAACACCTGAGAATTTGTCTACAAGCATATTTTCGCGGAAACCGGCGTAATTAACCAGCCAGGCTTCGGTTGTGGAAGTTCGAGTACTTCGAGGTTTAATATACAGTAATGTCTAAGAGGCACACAGTTTATCTAAATGATTTAACCTTCAAACGATGGACAGAAGAAAGAAACAAATTAGGGCTAAAAAATGACGATTTCGCAATTTTTTGTTCACAAAATGGTAATATTTAGTTTAATTTATTCTCCTTTTGTGTTTTTTTTAATTCGGAAATTTTGTTAATATGAGTGAAAATTATTATAGGGACGAATTAGAGGAAACCAAAATTAAATTAATGGGATCCCGAAGTTATTCGGGAAATACACGTTTTAAGATTAAAAAAAAGTATTAAATAATTTAATAATTCGATAAAACATCGTTTTCTAACAATTTATTATTTATTTAGGCATAGAAACGCAAACAGAAATAGATGGATCGCCGTGCAGTTCTGCATGTTAGTATTGGTATTAATAACAAGTCATAACGAATGTAATATTTAAGGAATCTATCATCATTGAAATATAAAAATGGTTTTAGTTAATAATATATCTACGAGATAAGCATTAATCTAGTACATAAAAATGATGCATGAAATTTCGCAAGCTCGACTCTTTAGATAGTTTTAATATGATCTGAATTTCCCACCAAAACCGCGGACGTGTGCACTGCACCGTGGCTCAAAATGTACGCCTTTATTACTCCACCTGACAATGTAAAACAAAAAAAATACTATTTATATCGATGTTTACCGATATTTAACACATTTTGTCTGTCCATTAATTAAATTAATTAATAAATAATGACATTAATTAATTATGACGTAATGCGTCACGCGCCATATCGCTGGCATATTATTTTAAACGAATTTTTTTAAACTGGCGAAAGCCTCCTCAGGTACAATTATTGAGCGAAAAACAATATGCGGAGATAACACTTCTCTCGAAGACATATTATCAACTTATGGTTTCATATATTCCGATGCACCTTTAAAATGTTTGTAATTTTTCTATTCTTCAGGTTAAAAGCATATTTTTATGGAAACTTTAACTGACTAATTACTTTTATATCCAAGTTCTGCCAAATATTAGCAGTTGAATGATAAAAATTGCAATTCTTATTCAACTTTCATTTTAGTAAGCCCATTTAAAAGCCCTCTTACGTCTATTCGGAAAAGAGTAAGGAAATTTGTTGAAAAAGATAATGATACAACGCCAAAAAAAACCTCGTCGAACCAATAATTATGGCCCGACTCATTCCACGCCATTCGATTCTAATTTAATTAGGTAAAATGTATATAGTTTCAAAGTGATAACTTATAAAGATATATATGCTTTCTTCAAAAACGTAGGTCATATAAACCCCGTGTTATTTTGGACGCCTGTAATGGGTAAGATATTGCTTGATACCTTTCTACATGCCTTTTAATTTTCTTCATACTATTTTACGGATTTAATTTAAGGGAAGAAACACCCGAAACCATACTTTCCCTTACTCAAGACGTAGAACACCCTTATACTCTCAAGAAAACACTAAAGATGCAATCAATTATTTTATTTTATTTTATACCCCTGAAAATTTATTACATTTGCTATTCACATATAGGCAGTGCCACCAGATTTTTTCAGCCCAGCTGGTGGTATACCATCTCCTTGCCCTTCTCTTATCACTGAGCAGGTTACCCCAAAAGTAAATTATAAAGTGATCACTTTTTATATAGTTTTTATTTTATATATATATATTATATATTTAAAGCACAAAAAAGAAAAATCATCGGACGAGATCTTAGATGATCAAATTCTTTTAGTTTATCGGTCACACTTGACACATTTGGTAGAGAAGGCTTATGGATCTAACTGCCATTGTGGTCTTTTATTAGATCATTCTTCCCGACTCGAAGGAGCTGCTATAATTTTTTCTTGGAGTTGTTCATCCAAGAATAAAAATCATACTAAGGTTTGCTTTGTAGATATACAAACGACCAGAAGTATATAACATATCTCTACGTAGGAAATATTTATTTTGTTCATAAAAACGAATTTTATTAGTTTGAATAGTAAGTATTATTACAATGTTTTCGTACGGAATGTAATTTGGAAAACCAGCAAGAGGCAGCGAACGCAGGGGCGTGCCTACCACGGGGGTAATGTATTTTCCAGGGACGGACTCTTACGTTGTCGCGTGTTTAGTCAACCTGTAATATTCAAAATGAACCTACACCGAAGTTTTATATATATAAAACTTTGGCACGCCCCTGTGCGAAAGCACTTGTATCCAGGGAATACCATTAGCGCTATTGAGAGACCAACGCTTATCTCGTAGAAATATCTTATAAACTTCTGATGCCACACAAGGGCAAAGACAAAGTTTCCAATCTATCTTTTGTTATCATATAGTCACGTTTCAATTTGTTAACAGGGAATATGGGAAAGCCAACCACGCGTAAATCGTCTTTACGCCGGAAATCTCGTGATTGCGAGTTCAATTATTTTGTCAGGTGGTCTCTTCACCAAAATACAAAACTTATTTCGACACGCTAAAATTGAACTATTTTCAAGCCACACATTTTACCGTTATCAAGTAAGGTATATTTATCCAGCCGTAAGCGATTATTGGTACG
Organism: Leiobunum rupestre; assembly: GCF_980474605.1. Lineage (NCBI taxonomy): Eukaryota > Metazoa > Arthropoda > Arachnida > Opiliones > Sclerosomatidae > Leiobunum > Leiobunum rupestre. The sequence continues at coordinate 27,211,480 of NC_143394.1, read as the reverse complement.
AAATGCAAAGAAAAGCGTTCGAAGAGCTTCGTGACCAAGAAATAGTAATAGCTGGCGATGGTAGATGTGACTCACCGGGTCATACGGCTATGACGGAAACGTACCTTTTTGGCGAAATAAATACGAAGAAGATATTGTCAATAGTCACTGTCGACGTAAGGGAAACGAATGGGAAAAGCTCCGCTATGGAATTTGTTGGATTCAAGAAGGCTGCCGAGGAAATAAATAAACTGGCCGCACGGAATAATATCACGATTATTGAAGTTGTCACTGACGCTCATTGTCAAATAGTTGCCGAGTACGTGTATTGTTAACCAAAATGCGCGACGAAATTCCAATGCATTGAAATTATTATTTTTTAGACAAGAAAGAAAGGGTATTTCCAAACGCGGAACTCTCATTGGATACCTGGCACGGTGGGAAAAATATACATAGTAAATTGATCCAGGTTCAGTAAATGCGTGCATATTTTTACTTCGTTATTGTTTTCAACCTAGATATTTGTGTTAATAGGAATCGAGTAAGAAGGGTTGCGAGTCTCTCGCCTTGTGGGCCCCGTCAATTAGAAACCACTTTTGGTATTCTTCTCTGATGTGTGAAGGAGATATTAATAAAATGGCAGTAAGTATTCAAACGATCAACTCCACGTTCCCCTATTCTAAAAATGTTTTTGAATAAATTTTAGTGGACTTGGATGTCGTGTCTAAGACACATAGTCAATGAACACGAATGGTCAACTGATCTATTTGATATTGGACTTTGCTGTCCACGCGAAATGCCCTTACCCGAGGAGGAACGGAATAAACCCTGGTTGGAAGAGGGCTCGCAAGCTTACAAAGCCCTCGAGAGCGTCGTGAAAAGTCCGTATCTTTTAAAACGGCTTAAATATTATTTGAAATTCAGGCACACTGGATTCATAGAAGTTTTCAACAGCTTACTTTTAAGTTATCTACCGAAACGATTTGCTTTCACGTAAGTATCATAAATAAAATAAACTTCCGGGCAAGCTACATAATTTTGTCTGATTTAATTTTAGGTGGGTAGGACAGAAACTACGAACTTTGATTGCCGCTATCGACCATAACTCTCACGTTGGACTCAAGCAGGCAGTCACAAAATCTAAAAAGCTACAGTAAAAACAAAAAACTTTTATGGATATCAATTTTTACCTCTCCGAGGGGACTTTGTACGCATTTTCGGGGCAAAGGGTAATCACTGCGTCCCCAGTTTCTTAGAATCAGGGAAAAGGTTTTTCCAAAAGCGCCCTCTTTTTGTCATTGGGTGTAGTATACATTTTTAATCGGCCGGGATTCGAACCCGAGCCCTCTTACACGACAGGTGAGTGTTCTACCGCAGAGCCACGGATACAGTTACGCTTCACTGAAAATTAAAAACTCTTCCGAGGAGAGGTATATTTTGGCTTGCCAATTTGTTTTTAATTAAATTATTAATTGCAGATATAGATGTTCGTACAATCGAAAAAGCAGAGACACGCGGGTATCGAAAGTTTATGAAAAAAAACTTATCCTTACGTACCCGAATTGAAGTCTCTCATTCTTAAGAAAAGAATAGAATTCAAGGTTTCAATTATAAATAGGAGGGTACGGCTTTGCAAATGAATTCACTATTTTTTTTTAATAACTAGGGAAACCATTTACAGAAGATTCCAAAACAAAGAGATGACCCTAGAAGAATACATAGGTCTAGGGGAATGAATAACCCCCCACCCTTGGAAGAAATGATCCAAAAGCACAATTCTCGTTTTGTTTTAAAAGATAAAACTTGTTAATAGATAGCGCTTCTAATTTTTAATAAAATACCCGAGTCAACCAAAACAAATCGCTTTATTTATCCACTCTCATATAAAACCTACATTAAAGATTTTCCATAAAAACACAATAAAATTTAGAAAGGTAATCTACCAGGTACAAATCCAACGTAATCTCCATTAGCTTCGGGAAATTCGCTCCTAATTTTTAATACGCAACATGACGGTATAGCTAGCCTTCGACCTTCCCCTAAAAACCCATATTGCCACAGTGTAAAATTTCGGTAGGCAGCGTGACGATAATTTTTATTTACTAAGTTATGGAGCCCACGAACTATTCCCCCTTCGTGGCGTAGTCTCATTGTCAAAACCAAGAGTGCGGGTAATAAGCATTCCAACGCAAATAGAGGCCCTAATGTAATGCAATCAAAATGCATGCAGCAAACATTTTCGTCTGCAATTACCGCAAATACAAACAAATTTCGTTGTTGTTGGAGGCGTATCATTAGGAGAACCAGGCGCGCTTGTTTTTCTTCCGGACGATCTCGGTGCGTCTGTGGAAGAGCTTGTTTGACCTCCGGACGGGCATGATCTCCCTCCAGTCGAGCTTGGTGCCCCTAAAGACGAAGCGGGTGGACCAGTTTGTACTCTTAGATTATTGAGCAATGTCTCTGCTTCCGGAATTCTTTCGGCTAAACGAAAGCACCATTCTTCTAATTCTTTCCGATCCATTGTTTCAGTCAGTGCCTTCAAAAATAAAAATTCTTTATAAAAAATGAGATCCGGCAATTTCAGTGCCGGCTGTTTCGGTGCGGTCATTTCGGTGTGTAGGTTGTTAAAGATGGATGTACTTCACAATCTTACCAAAAACTACGGCAAGAACGATGCAATGAAATATTTAGAAGGTGTGGCGCACAATTTTCATTTTTAGCTTTGTTATTTTATTATTATATATTTCACATATTGTATTTCTTAGTGTTAAATCATTAAATATTATATTTTATATACTTAAAATTTGCACCGAAACGACCTAAACACAAATAACCTACACAGCGAAATAGCCGGCACCAAAACAACCTACACACCGAAACAGCCTATGCACCGAAATGACCGCACCGAACAATCCGGCACCGAAAGTGACCGCACTTAAATGGCCTAGACCCAAAAAAATTATTATTTATGATAAAAATTATTTATACCTTTAAATGATCTTTATAATTTTCAATTTTATTTTGGATCGTGGATTTTGAATTGGTCAGATCGGAATCATTAGTAGAAAATTTAGTTTTCTTTGTGGTCTTTTTCTTCTCTTTTCCACTTGGTGCTCTTTTTTTCCTCCAGATTTGATAACCTTTTTAGGTGAAGTTCCTTCTTCTCCATTAATAGGCAATTTCTAAACAAATGTTGAAAATATATTTAAATTCTACCTCCTAAAAATCAAACAATGATCTACGCCACTGATGTACAAAAAACAGATCCAATGTCACGACGAAATTTTATATTTATAAGAAATAAGTAACTAATAGTCTTATAACTTTAGAAAACACAATATATACTTAACCACTGCCCATAGTTTCAATATGACCCAATATGTCATAAAATTATAGTAAAGTTTTTGGCAATACAATAATAAATATTTTAAACGTGCAACTTACCAGTTCATTCATATAGTCGACATTCTCAAGATTCTTGCATTTCAACACTCCTTTACCACATCGGCAACCGTCTTCAGGGCGACATTTTTTTCAATTTTTCCTACATGGGCAGTTATTGTTTCTAACGGAACAAGTGTTTTTGCACGCGCAAGAAACAACAAGCGAATCATCTTCCATAATTAGTTTGGCGAAACTGATCGCGTCGATTCCAGCCATAGCCTACTCTAAAGTCTAAACGTTGAAAAACGTGAGCGCGTATTCCGAAAGTCAAGCTACAAGAAAGAAACTTTATATTGCAAATGATTGCGACACGAAATTCCGTAAACATATGTACATTCCCGGCGATTGTAGACCTACCTTACTTTACAGTATTGACTAATAAGGGAAATAGGTAAATTCTATATATATGAGCTGTTTGGGAACTTCCCGGGATAGTAAGCTCTATTGTCGCGGGGGGGGGGGGGGATTATAACCCATTAACCTCTCGGCCATCGTTTTCGCGGTGCGTCGACTTGCCCAAGGGTCGACAATGGGACGTCATACAGCTTTGAGATGGGAGCGGAAAAAAAAGGGTTCGGTTGGTATGATAGGAAAAATACCATAAAACACTCTTATTTTTTTTGGTTTCCGTTTTCAAGCTTCTCGAAACAACCACTCTTCGAATTGTCGCATGATCTTGAAACCAATTTTTGGGTAGAGAGGGAGGGACGCAAAAAAAAAAGGGAAAGGAAACTTTTTCCTTGCGATACATTCTTTAACCAGGGGAATATTGCTCGAACCGTGTTTACTCTGTATCTCTCAATAACTCAAGGCCAAAAATTGTATCTAGATTAGTTTTGCCTGACGACGTCTCCAGTTTTAGCGCCGAAACGGCCGTAGCATAGCTTTTTAATAAAGTTTTAAAGTTTATTGTACAACAGTGGTTCTCTGTTCTTTATTTAGTTATAACATGTACAAGTTAGTCCTAAAACATATTTAGTTAATGATCCTATTAATATATTTAATATATATATTTAATATATTAATATATTTTACTGTGCTGCGTTGCGGATATTTCAATTCATTTTTACGTCTTACTGTTTATTTCTTAATATTGCGCTCGTTTCGTAAGAAAGGAATCGAGTCCTAAGGGGGGTGTTTGAACCCCCTAAACCCCCCCCTTATATACGTCCTTGGTAGAGGGAAATTAGGCCTTGTTTAAATTGAAAATGTAGCGTTTTGAAGTAAATAGACTTAGATTCTAGCCAAATAGTCTTAGAGTCTAACCAAAATAAATAGAAAAACATTTATTGAAATTTAGACTTAACCAATTAGGCTTAAGAATGTCGGCAATAGCTTATAGAAACTATCAGTTTTACAGTATGGAAATTGAAGCGTAACTTTTCGTCACTGGAGAAATCCACACGTCACTAAGGAACAACTAGCGAAGGCTGGATTCTACTATATTCAGCGGGGCGATGAAGTACGATGTTACAAGTGCCATGGAATCTTAGAACACTGGGAATCAGGAGACGTACCAGAATGGGAACATGCTAGATTCTTTCCACACTGTCCGTCGAGGGATAATTCACCATCGGAAAAAAGTACCTTTCGCAAGAATGGGAGATCCCGGCACCACCAAGGTCAGCGGCACTGGAGGATGACGATTTCATATCTATTCCGGTCAGACGTGGTGAGGTAGAACTTTTAATAAAATTATTTATACAAACTTTACTTGCAGAAGGTAGTTCGTTTCAACCCTTTAAATGAAATTGTACATATTCCTTACGAAGATCGAGTTAATTACAATTATATAGATAAATTACGATTTAAACGCGTTATTTATATTGTCGGTCTAATATTAGAACCTGTTTTACGCAATCATGTAATTAAAAGTAAAATAAAAATTAATTAAATTTAAATAACTTGTTATTATTGCTTATATCCTAGAAATTAAGGGGTTCGGAAGCGATAGTAGTAGTTAGTTTTTAGATGACCTTGAAGGCATATTTCAAGGTCATTGAAATTTTTAAACTTAATACCCACAATCCTGATGAGGATGTGTAGCAAATTTCAGTACTCTTACACGAGTATCTTTAGAGTTATCAGCTCCCGAACGTCGCTTTCGACACGTTATCAACTTAACGACCTTATTGTTTTTCATCTAGCATTTCTGGGCTTCCCTTTGGTCAAATCCGATCAGGTCAAAGCTATTTGTACTTAAAACGTCACGTGGAACACGTTTCTAATCGAAACCAACTTTCTAACCCTTACGGTTCTCGAGTTAGTTTTTGGATGACCTTGAAGACATCGTTCAAGGTCATCGACATTTTCGCAATAGATTTCCCCCTACATCTTGTATACGACTTGAAAATTTCGAAATCGTACCTAAAACAGATTTTGAAATATTCGCCCTGGTTCATTTTTTAGTGGGCACCCTGTAGTACTTACAAGGAGACGACCCAAGGTGTTACCCACCAATTTTGTTCAAACTCGGGGGATTGGTAGACCTTCTTGTATCATGAAAAATTCTAAAGGGAATTTATTCAATGGGCAACCGTTTTGCCATGGCAACGAAAAATGTTTTTGACAACACAAAATATTAAATTTTCCCATTGAAAATAACATGGGATTTTGACTTCAAATTGATCAAAAGTTGATCAATTTTGATGTTATTTTTGGCAATTTTTATCTATTTTTTCTATTTTTGGAATTTTCGAAATTTTGAAATTTGATCAATTTTTTTAGGAATCGGTCAGAATCCCATGTTATTTTCAATGGGAAAATTTCCATTTGTTGTTGTCAAAAACATTTTTCTTTGCCATGACAAAACGGTTGCCCATTGAATAATTTCAAGTTACATGAAGGTCTACCAATCCCCCTAGTTTGAATAAAATCGGTGGGTTACACTTCGGGACGTCTCCTTGTTAGTTCCAACTATTGCCACAGATGGCGACAGCTCCTCACAAAATTGGATATCGTAAAAAAGAAGGGTGAAACGGGTCGAAAATAGAAAGGCTAGGATGATTCGTTGGTTCGTTTTCCGAGTTTGAAAATGATTGAAAACCATTTCTGTTAATTAGCAAATAAAATATAAAAAGGGAAATGAAACGGTAGCTACAAAGAGGTTTTGAAACATTCTCGAAGTTTGAAAGCGTTAATTGATTTTGCGTGGTAAACTTCCAGTTAATAATATACCAATAAAAGATTCTTACCGGAAGTAAATAACGCTACTTATCTCGAGATAAAAGTTCTATTCCTCTCTTTATTTTCTTTGTAATTACGGACGCTATTAAGTTATCGTAACTTTCTAAGCTTCCGATAAAAATATCGAATAACATTTAAGAAACTCCGATCAATTTTTTGCCCTACGGAAGAATCTATGGTGCGTGCGAGCCGGCTGTAACTGCTGATAATTATTAGTTTTGGGTACTTTTATCTGTTGTAACTTAAGTTCCTTGCCGACTGTAACATTCCCTAGAACGTTATCTCTGTCGAATAGGTCTGAAAACAAGCCAAAACACGACCGCCGCCATTGTCACTCACCTAAATGACGGCGTACACATTTTGACACGAAAAGGTCTACAGGCTAGGCTTGAGCTGATTTTGAAGGGATGGTCGAAAGAAATATCAGAGGATGTTTGCTTTAACAATTAGTAGTCCAGTCGATTTAAAAAAAAGGTGAGTCTAGAACAAATTTCTTTTAAAAATGTGTTACTAAAATGGTGCTAATAAATAATTTTGAAGGCCGCAATCTTGATTCTAAAATAGCAGTCGTATGTTCCCAATAGGCCTTTTTATAAAGTAACATTGGCCTTCTTATTTAGAAGTATCGGGCGCGTCACTCGTGACGAGTCACCCTTTTTATGAAGATCTAACCTTCAACACTGAACTGAACTCCTACGTGTCTACTGACGAAAGCGATACATTTAAACAATTTTGGCAAGCGTAATAACTTTATAGAAAGGACTATTTATCAATCGGTACTTCGATTTCCTTTCAGTATCTATTTTGTGATATTAAAATATTAGAGATACCAAAAGAAATGCGAAGGTGTAGCCACTTAGAAAACAATTGTACACCACATTTCTGATTTCCAAATACTTCCGATATTTCTTAAATATTTCCGATATTTCTTAAATATTTCAGATATTTCTTAATTATTTCCGATATTTCTTAAATATTTCCGATATTTCTTAATTATTTCCGTTATTTCTTAAATATTTCCGATATTTCTTAATTATTTCCGATATTTCTTAATTATTTCAGATATTTCTTAATTATTTCCGATATTTCTTAAATATTTCCGATATTTCTTAATTATTTCCGATATTTCTTAATTATTTCCGTTATTTCTTAAATATTTCCGATATTTCTTAATTATTTCCGATATTTCTTAATTATTTCCGATATTTCTTAATTATTTCCGATATTTCTTAAATAAGGGGGGGGGGGTTTCCTCGAGGTTAACGGTAATAGTTAGTGTAGGGAGCTGTTGGCTCGAACACGTGGCACGAAGGGCTTGCCCCCACCCTCCTACGCATTGTAACTCGGCCACCTGAATTAATGGCTTTAAAAGTCGCTTGATGACTTAGGCCTAAGGTGGGGCCTTGGGTTTTAGCCTAGCTGATTATTATTTCCGATGTTTCTTAAATATTTCCGATGTTTCTTAAATATTTCCAGATTTCCCGAATTATCAATAATATTTCCAGAAATATCAGAAATATTTCCGTTTATTTCTCTAGATTTCCAATATTTCTTTCGATCTCTCGAGATTTCCTTATATTTCTTTGGATTTCTCGATTTCTAGGAATATCAAAAATATTTCCGTTTATTTCTCTAGATTTCCAACATTTCTTTGAATTTATCAAGATTTCTAATACTTCTTTGGGTTTATCTAGATTTCCAATATGTATCTTGTATTTTCCCTTTTAATTATGGACTTATCTACTTTTTCGCGTATTTTATCATTGTATTTTCCATATTTATCCTGTATTTTCCCATATTTATCCTGGATTTTCCATATTTATCCTGTATTTTCCCATATTTATCCTGGATTTTCCATATTTATCCTGTATTTTCCCATATTTATCCTGGATTTTCCATATTTATCATCGATTTTCCAAATTTATCGTGGATTTCTAATATTTATCCTGGATTTCCAATATTTATCTTGGATTTCCAATATTTATCTTGGATTTCCAATATTTATCCTGGATTTTCAATATTTATCCTGGATTTCCAATATTTATCCAGGATTTCCAATATTTCCAATATTTCTTGTAGATTTCTAGATTTCCGGAAATAATTATTTCGATTTCTCACTATTTGTACACCAGATTTCTTAAGTGACTACCCCCTCGAAGAAATGGCATCTTCATTTGTATCCCATACGCATACCAAATTTAAAATCAAGTATAGAGCCCCGTTTTCAATTACGATAAATTTTAGGCTTTTCGCTTTTGCTTTTTGGACGCGCTTTTATTTCAAAAGAAGCCTATATCAAATCCATTTAGATATCTGCTTCTCGTGACAAAAAAGCCGAAAGAGAAGCTTATCACGGTTGGTTTTGACGCAAAAGCGTGAATTTTGTTCGGAAAAATAGTGATGGAAAACGTGGCTTAAGCAATTTAAATTAATGAAGAATTAATATTTTTTAAAGACTGCGTCTGTACATCTGTCTGTCAGTCTGTCTCGCTGTAGGTTTCCCACACCGTATGTTCACTCTCCCAAACTGAGGTCTTCAGATATTCGGAAAGTTCCGGACAAGAAAACTTGCCGCGAGAATATTCCGTGTGGTAAAACTCGGTGTTAAGAATATTCCCTATCGGAATATTTGGTGCGATGATGTTGTTTATCGTCAAACGATAGTTTAAAATAAACTATAAATTGGTAGAGGTCGGTAACGGTTAATCATTATCCATGTTTAAATTGATTTTTTTCGGGAAAAAAATGTAAACAAAGAAATTTACCGGTTAATATTTCGGAAAATTATTAAAAAACATGTACTATTCGTAAAATTTGAGGTTTTTATCGAAAAAAACGTCGTTTTTCCGATTAATTTTACAAATTTATCAAAACATTAATCGGATAATACAGAAATATAAATTACTTGATCAAAACGTTGTACGAATAATTTTGAGAGCTTTATCTATTGAATAAAAGTTAACCATCCCCGACCTCTATAAATTGGTGTCAAAAGGGCACGCGACGATATAAATGCCACCTGCATTTAACTATTTATAATATTATATTATCATTAATTTTTAATGTATTAAAGTTTAACTGACTTTTCAATACGGATTATGTAGGCGGATCGTGTCTTACAATCAACTCAACTAGCTGGAAAAATTCAATCGAATGATATTTATAGGTACATGAGAATGGATGATATATTGATTTTACTTTATCACACAACCTTTTGAGCGTAGAAAACGCCCTAAATAAAAGAATCCAACTTCAAGCCTAAGCTAGTCAACTAGGTTCACAGTTACTTAATAAATGCATTTTTTCCATTAATTTCAATTTTTCGAAATGCAAAAAAGGCGTCATGGCGAGCTTCGACGCAAAAAAAAATCTTGTTTAGGCTTAAGACAATTTTTTCTCCGACGCAAAAATTATCCGTTAGGCCTAACGCGAGTTTTTCCCGTCGGCACTCACCATCGCGGTGTTTTTGCTCTTTTTATAAAGAGTACGTGGGTCCAGGTTCTATGTATTAATACTTCCTAACGGATCACTGAATAGGCTTTATTGATCAGCTTATTAATACTTAAGTTTAAGCCAAGAAGTTATACCAATATAGTGAAGCAGTTCCGGTTTAAAAACTGTAATTTTTATTTTTTATTAATCATTTTCAGACGATTCAAAGCAGAAGTTTTAAATTTTAAATTGATATATTTATAGAAAATGTAGGTCGGAAAACGTATATTGGAGATATCTTGGTTAACGAAAAAATTACCTATCAATTCCTGTATACACTTTTAGTCTAAAAGGGTTCAGTAATACTGTTCCTAAAAGGAATTTAGCATAAGAGGTTTTGAGTGGCCATTTTTTAGCAATGAAATTTAGTCATCTAGTTCCATCTAGAAGATATTCTTTCCAAAAAGCCTCCAGTCGGTTATCTACAGAAAATAGAAACAAAATGGCTGCTTAGAGAAATCGGGACAACCAGTGGCGGCGCCAGGAATTTTCGCGAGGGTAGGCAAACCAAATAAATGGGCCCCCGACCCGGGACCCCCCTTTTCTCAACGAAATGCTTCAATAAAATAAAGTACTGATGTACATGACGAACAAAAAAGTTCTAACAACAGTAAAACGAGTCCAAATATAACAGAACTGGTTTTATTTACTAGGAGATACCTAAAAAATTTCTAAATACATTATCGACAATTGTTTCATTGTTATTTATAAATAATTTTATCTCTTGGGACAATTTTGAGACCCTTTCTAGATCAATTTGGGGCCCCTTATAGGGTGATTTTGGGGCCCCTCAAAAATTTTCAGGTAGGCAGTGGCCTACCTGGCCTACCCCCTAGCGCCGCCACTGGGGACAACATAAAATGAATAAAACGGACAAACCAGCACTGCTCTTACGTCACGAGATAGAACTTTATTAGTCCAGTCATAAGTAACATAATTACTCATAAGTGTGCCTCTGTTTAACATCTCTGTATTAAAAAATTAAATGAGACCTTGTTTCAAAGCCACAAAAGAAAAGAACGTACTAACGTCGCGTAAAACTGGTTTTAACTTCCTTCCCTCCCCGCCAGCACTAATTTTGATGACGATAAAACCGTCATCGACTGGGAAGTGACGTCAATTACGTCATATCCTTACAACAAAGTCTCATTGCGAAAAAGTTCTTTCTGGCACACTTATGAGTAATTATGTTACATATGGTACAGTCTTCACTCCATAAAATCCGATATTTCTCAAGCTTTCAGCACATTAACATGTCTAGATCAAGACAGCCACTGTACTTTACTCGCGACCGAAACGAGTCTAGTTGGCGTAACACAAGTGTCACAAAGTTTTATTTTATTGATATATGGCGAGGAATTTCAAATTTGTTCGTATTAACCGTGAGGCTGACTTCTTTGCACCAGAATTCCACTGTTACAAGGGTTCATGAGTTCAGAAAAGGATTTTCGGAATTTCACAGTTAATATCAATGTTATCCGCATAGCTAAATCAACGGCAGCCCTCTCTGTCCAGCCTCCGCAGCACTTCATCCACTACGAGGCACCACAGCAGGGGAGATAAAACTCCACTTTGCAGGCAGCCATGATTAGTGGAGACCATGAGGGTGTCGCCAAGTAGAGAAGCCACTACTATGACCATATGTAACATAATCACTCATAAGTATGCCATAAAAGCATTTTCGTTAATGAAACCTTGTTCACGGGATATGACGTAAATTACGTCACTTACAATTCCGTGACGAAATACGCGTCATCAACTTTACTGATGGGAAACGGAAGTTAGTGAGAATTCCTCGCGCGTTTCTGGCTTTGCCCATATCAAGTTTAGCTCGTGCCTCGCGATCACGTGATTTCATTTCCATGGTAACCTTTTCAAAAGCGCAAGGATTATAAATATTTTTGCATTTTTGGGTCCGCTCAATGTATGTTCCGCGTGAAATAAGGTCTCATTGATTTTTTTTTCAATGGAAATGTTATACAGAGGCATACTTATGAGTAATTATGTTACATATGGTTATACATTACATCCCTCCTCCCGGCATGCTTTTGGCTATAGTATTATATTGTTAGCAGTCAACGGCCCAAATGTGTCGATGTTCTCGAGTCAGTGACGTTACGTTCTAGCTTAATTTCATTGCTATAGTTTAGAATTGTTGTATAATTCAAAAAACTATATATTCAGAAATTAGTCCACCAAAAAAATCTACTAACGTTTGCTGTTCACACTGCTTAATTCACTGCCAATTGGTTGGGCACGTTTTGGTTGGCAAACGTAATTGGCCTTTAAAAGTTTTATAGTCTAAACGACCCTGGACACTATCGCGGAACTGACAAGGAGACATCCCGAAGTGTAACGCACCGATTTTGTTCAAACTCGGGGGATTGGTAGACCTTCGTGTAATTTGAAAAATCCTAAAGGGAATTTATTCAATGGGCAACCGTTTTGTCTTGGCAACGAAAAATGTTTTTGACAACACAAAATATTAAATTTTCCCATTGAAAATAACATGGGATTTTGACCTCAAATTAATCAAAAGTAGATCAATTTTGATGTTTTTATGTCAATTTTTATCTATTTTTCTATTTTTGGCATTTTCGAAATTTTTAAATTTGTTCAAATTTTTCACAGGGGGGATCCTAGGAATCGGTCAGAATCCCATGTTATTTTCAATGGGAAAATTTTCATTTGTTGTTGTCAAAAACATTTTTCGTTGCTATGGCAAAACGGTTGCCCATTGAATAAATTCCCTTTAGGATTTTTCAAGTTACACGAAGATCTACCAATCCCCCGAGTTTGAACAAAATCGGTGGGTTACACTTCGGGATGTCTCCTTGTGAGTTCTTGGTAGCAACTAGGAGCAACAAACGCAAGGAGAACGCAGCTAGCCTTTAAACACGCTAACGCAGGGTTGTGTACAAATTTCATTGGACGAGCCTTTACGCTGAGCGTTTTACGGGCGGGGGGAAGACGATTTCCGAATTTTCCCCTTCCGACGGCAGCAGGCGCTAAAGCGTCTAACCAATGAAAAATGTACGCAAGAAAATGCACGACTTTTGACGGGTTGCGTTCTCCTTGTGTGGGGTTCTGTGTTTGTTGCTCCTAGCTATATTTCGCTTTGGGCTAAAGGGAGATCTGTACTGAACCAAACCTTGATTACCCAATAACACAGAAAATCAGGTCGGTGATAATTTTGGCTAACAGTCATACTTTATAAATATTACGGTACTTATGCTAGTAGCATAAGTTAATGATACCTCTAAGTAGACAAATAAGCCCTTTCAAGGTGGAATCTTTGTCCAGAAAATGTGATGTCAAATCTTGTTCTCCGTTTCCCGCGAAAATGAAAGATTGGAAAAATATCTCGGACCCAGCGCCGCTGTGCGGTCGAGAATGAAACTATATTGACCTGAGATAAATAAACCAATAGCAAAAAAACGTTCTTTTGCCTCTGCGGGGGGAACGAATTTTCTAAGGGAATATCGAAATTTATCTCTTTTGGGGTAGATCAAGCTAGCCTTGCACCAAACGGGATTAAAGAAACGTCAGCTTCGGCAGTTCCAAGTGTATGTTAAGGCTACTTTGATACGCAGTACGGAGAGACATAGGTCGATTTGGACAAGCATATCCGCCATAGGCAGCATAGCCCTTTGTCTACTTAGAGGTATCATTAACTTATGCTAGTAGTAATATATATTTCTCGAGAATTTTGATAAAGTCGCGATGTAGGAAATAGAAATGGAATGAAAAATATAAATATATGATTAGTAGTTGGGTTCCATTCCTATTCCCCCCCCCCTTTAATTTCTCGGAAAACAGAGAAGCCCTTGGCGACTTGAATGCTTAAATTCACAACGCAGCTCCATCTCTACAACCTACTAATGAACGGGATGGGGTTGGGTCTGGTATTTACCCACGAAAGGCCCGGGGAACCCGTACACGCTACGCGCTTTGAATTTCGGAGCAGAAACGAATGAATATATTATGATTAGTCCGTGATAGGGAGCGCTCCATCCGTAAGAGGCAGAAATGCAATTTCTAAAAGAAGCGCTGACGGCGTAGAGTTATCACTTCAAATGGCGTATTAATTTATGAGCGTACAGCGGCGCCCGTTTGGTCATGGACACGCGTATATTTTAGATGGAATATGTAGAAACTAAAAATTAGGGCAGTAGGCGGGGCCTAATCCGGAAATCAGGTGTGGGGGCTTCCGGGTTATTCCTCGCGATCTGCTCGGGACTTTTTAATTCGAATAAAGTTACGTTTACGCAAGACTGCTGGGTAGCTTTGGTCTTGGTCAACGCATGGACACTCTCTTACCGAGACGGGTCAATGAACTGAGCCGCCCATGTTAATACCTTTCTCCTTATTTGTTCAAAAATCTGACAATTCTTCAAGCGCTGAACAGTGTGAAGCCTGGAAATTGTCGGCTTATGTCTAAACCATGTACGAGAGTCAAACTGTAAAATACCCTTTATTAATAATATATATATATTTTTTCCAACGATAACAAAACATGGCAACTAAACTTTCTCTAGAAGAGATAATATACCGAGAGAGAGAGTCCAGTGTCCCTACGTCCCTTATATAGCGGGCCCCTCCCCCTCGGATGACGCTACCGGTCTCCAACCTAATTGGCTGGAGAAAAAAGCCCGCCAAGAAATCTTGCGAACTCACTGTGGTGCAATAGTAAGCGTCACCGGTAACATTATCCCGCTCTTAACCCTTAGGGTCAGAGGTCGCCACTTTCGGAGAATTCCGATGGTGGACGACGCGAGCGAGGATGAGTCATCCCTACCTTCCCCAGCAGCGTTGGCCCAAAGGGAGGAAGGGGGCACTGCCACCCGGAAGCAAGGCTGTTGGGGGCGCACCAAATTAGAAAATTCTAACCTGAATAATAATAGCCGCGACGTAACTTGAGGAGGAGGCTAAAGAGTTGTCACTACACACAATCCGCCTATGTGCTAAGAATACACCTAATTTAATAGGGGAAACCGTAAACGACCGATATCTGAACCTCACGATACATCCACAACCAGGGTTTGATATCCCTTGTCAACTTACGCAAGTTTATGCCCAATAAATAGGTCCCCAAGCGCCCAAATTGACACAGCAATAGCGAAGAATCATTTTTCGACGATTATAATAATCAGCTAGGCCAATACCCAAGGCACAACCTTAGGCCTCTAGTGACTTTTAAAGCCATTAGTTCAGGTGGCCTGGTACAATGCGTAGGAGGGTGGTGGCAAGCCCTTCGTGCCACGCGAGCCAACAGCTCCCTACACTAACTATTACCGTTAACCTCTACAAGTTTTTATGGAAGGGGAACTGAGGAGCTCGGGGGAAAACCCCTTTAACCAGTGGGGAGAGAACTTGCTAACTCTACGCAAAAAGAGAACTGCCCTAGGGCCCCAAGATTCTGGAGGGCCATATTTTTCAAATTGTGAAATGCAAAAGAAATTTTAATCACAAAAAATGTTTTTAACATTGCTCGAAAGTCCTATTTAGTCGCGTCTATAGACAGGGTAAATCTAAAACGAATAAAGACTTTTGGTTGTTGGTATTTTTAAATTCAGAATAAGCTTTTTCTTCGGTAACCTTTAGTAGGACAAGTGAAACTATTTGAACCGAAAGTTGTAGATTAGAGCGACGATGGACTTCGCACTGGAGGTTAGAAACTTGGTGGAGTTACAGGGGATCGCCCATAGCTTTGCCCAGGGGCCTCCAATTAGGTAAAGACGGCCCTGACTCTACGCGGAAAGAGTGGCTCCGAGTTTTCACCCAGTGCCACAAGCTGGGATCGAATAGCGAAAGTGCTAACCACTCCGCCACCCCACTTCACTCTACCATTCCACTTACAAGGTCGTATATAATATATTTGGAGATAGATGGCGGTATATCCTTATTTGCAAAATTAAAATATCAGAAATTGAGAATACGCCGTACGCGGATTATAGGGTAAAATCTCACTTATAATTATAATTTTTTAACGCAACCATTGAAGAGGGCCTACTAAATTTACAATTTTTAAGAAAATGTTAAAAAATTTAAGTCCAGTATTCGCGACCGAAACGAGTCTAGGTGACGTAACGGCGCTAGATTATCCGAGGTAGCGCCTATGATCTAGCGTCTGCTATAAGCCTGGTTTTCACTTGGCGGAAAATCACCGACAGAAAGTTTGACGTCGACGATATGGTTTTCGACGTTTCGCTCACTGTCGGCGTTTTAGCATTTTCACTTGGCGTTTATTTAGGGCGGAAATAAAGCGATTTTTTTCTGGCAGCGAGTTCGTCGGTTTTCGTCTGATAGTGGAGATTTAAGCCTAGGCCTAAAAATGGATGATTTATCTGATCATAATAGTGAACTATTGATTAAAGCTCATGTAAGCATTTTAAATTTAATGTTATTTTACATGATCTATCGTGTTCAAAGAAATATGAGTTATGAAAGATCGGTTTGGGTGAAAGAAACATACTGGAAAACAAGGCAACAAGGGTATCAAGAAAAAAAACACGTTCCAAAATTCACAGAAAAGCACGTGGCCGAGTTCCGGATGCAAGAAGCAGGAAATAAACCATCCTCCCTGACGTCACAGTCACCTTTCGAATATGGTTTTTGATTGGTTGAAAAAGAGCGAAATCGCCCAACTGAGCGAAAAAAATAGAAATGAAAATCGCCACACAAAACCGAAAACCGACGGAATTTCCGCCCGGCGTCGACGGAAATTTTCGCCCATTTTCCGTCGACGCCGGGCTTTTTCGCCCAAAAACCGCCAAGTGAAAACCAGGCTATGGACAAATTAAAAAGTTATAAAAACTTTTTTTACTAAACAAATTTATCAAAATGTAATCAAATGATGCAAAAATTATATTAAAATGCAAGTATCATTATTTATTTACCAGAAACGATGAGGAAAACCCTGGATAGTAGATTTTAGAGGATTGGTAAAAAGCCTGGTTTTTAGTCCCGTAAACCAATCACACTAAGGGAGTCGGCCAAGGTTATTTTAAAAAAACAAGTACCGCTAAGAGTGGACGATACTGTTCGAAAAAAGAAAAAAGATAAACACAAAGTACATTTTTACGACAAAAGGTATTTTTTCACGTTTTTATAGATTAAATATGATCTACTAAATATCAGTTGATAGTTTTTATTGAATTAAAAAACCAAAATTTAAAATTACTAAAATATAAAGCGCAAAAAATTACGTAACAATATCAACCGCATTAGATTGCCATTTTGAAATTTTAAGATCACGTGGTACAAACGACCTTGCAATACAAGGGGAGCGCATTCGCGTTTTTGCTCGGCGTTCCTTTTGAGAAAACTCGCTGGCTCTCTTTCTACCGCGCGAGTGACGTTGTTGGTTGACGGTTTTCCCGTAGACACGGAGAGTAGGGTGTCTTATAAGTACCGTGTAGTTTGTCTGTCATAGGTAAAAAAAATCTGTGCAAAAATGTGGTGAATTTGCATAATCTTGGGAGAATGTGAAAGAATATAAATACGTTGGAATTATTTTTGGGTTTTTCAATTATCGTGGTCGGACGTGGTCAGAAGAAAGAACTATATTTGTTGATAAAACTTTTATTAAAATAAAAAATAGGAACATTTTAATAATGAAAAGGCACATTTTGAAATTCATCAAAAAAGGATTATATTGTTCCGTTTAAATCTGTCAACTGAACAAAAAGGCAGCTTATATTTTAAACTAAGCTATTTAATTTTTTAGTTTTCTTATCTTTTCTCCTGTCTTGGCCCTCTTGGGCCTCAGTTATATTTTTTGAATTTAAATATTTAATTCTAGTTCTCATTTTTAAATAACAAAAACAATATCTCTTGGATATTTTGAAAATAATGGCATACGTTAGGTTATTGATAAAAATTTAAATCTTAATTTCCTTTCCAACTTTACCTTAAAACTATCACTTTTACAATTTCACTATTAATTTATAATAATATTAGGCCTAGGCCCTATGCTATAAGCTTATAAAAGTTCTGGGTTTAATGTCAGCTAATACTGGAAGTTTTAAAATTTAGAGAATATAATACTTACAGAAATTTATATAAAGTGCCAAAAACAAGTGTAAAACTGAAGGGAAAACGACTGCACGTATTTATTTTCTATACCGCAGTTTTTCTGGTTTCTTTTATTAGGAATGCGACTGATTTCTCTAGTCTCTCCTCTCTTCGCGCTCTACTACCCTCCCCGCGGCTTGTTTCTGGTTTCCTGTCAACCAGCGACGTCACTGAAGGTGGGCCGGTAGTTGCCAAGCCCCCCAACGTACCCGCTGAAGCGCTTCTCTACAGACCCCGTCGAAAGAGCTAACCTTTTTATACGCAGTATTTTACCAACCTTGCTTGCTATACTCCCTTGGAGTCTCTCGAGCTGATTGATACGCGGGGAGAAATAAAATGCACTGTGGAAGGGTATCGAAAACCTGTCCTCTTAATTTACTGTCCATGGGAAAACCCAATCGAAATTGGTATCGGGATATCAATGGTCTATAATTTTGACGCATTATTTTAAATTTTAACCGAAATCCGCGAATTGGGCTGAAACGAAAGCACGAAAACCTAATTGGGAATTGTAGTGTCCATAAATAACGAAACTTTATCCTAGGAACATTATATAATATAACAAATATAAATAAGGAACTTAATTACTAGGCTAGCGCCGAACTAGGAACAAGGAAGCCCCAGAGACTATTTAGTACTACATATAACTCGCCATTACAGTCAAATGGTGCCATCTATTAAAGGGACAAACCGGCGTTTGAATTTAATCAGTTACCCGTGCTTGTATCCAGAATATTATAGGTCCTATCTGCTACCACGTGGTAAACCCGGGCCGAATTTCTTCAAACTTCGGTGTGACCCTTTAAGCTGCTAAATGGAGCCGTCTAATATTTTAGGGCGAAATTTGTGTTGGTAAAAAAGAAATAATTTCCGAAATCATTCTGTAATCATGTTACTTTCTTTATACCGTGTGCAATGAAGTTTGAACACTATATTTTTGCATTACGATTATTATTCTAACAATTTTTAAGAGTAGCCTGACTACAAAACAAAAGTAAGTCTCCTTTAGGTTTGAAGGGGTGCATATTATTTAGAAACCCGGCGAAAAATAACTTGATCCCGCCCTAAATATATATGATTACCCGTTTCGTTGAATCCCACATTCAACACTCACTGATAGGAAAGAAACACAACAGATCGAACACTTATTTATCGATTTTAATCACACAGTCGTCTAAAGTCACGGGCACACGACAGTTAAATCTGAATATTTAACTATTTTTTTACTTCGTTCATCGTGCGATCAGAACGTAAATAAATCCGACGCTCTGTTATGGGAAGCACCACGAATCTTGGCAAGAAAACTCTATTGATATTGAGGCCGGACTAGCGACGCACGAACCAACTTTCTAACACTTACGGTTCTCGAGATAGTTTTTGGGTGACCTTGAAGACATGGTTCAAGGTCATGTAAATTTTCAAAGTAGGTTTCCCCCTACACACTCTATGCGACCTAAAAATTTCAAATTTGTACCTAAAACTGTTTTAGAGATATTCGCCCTGGTTCATATTTTAGTGGACATCCTATATAGGAGCTAGAGAAAAATGGCAATGGACAATTTTACTCCTTTGATCAAGCTTAACAACATGTTTCATTTTGAAAAAAATCTGTCGAAAGCCAGATCCCAAATCATCCCATAGCAGAATTGCGATGTCCTTTCAAAAAATAACCCATTCCTAGAAGCAGGATATTACAATACACTCAAAAATTAAGATTTAAAATTTTGACGCCTAAAAATCAATGTCCAATATTCAGCATTATCGAGGCAAGCGGTATTATTCTTTCTATTATCATTAATTGTCAAACTTAAGAGCAATAATATTACTATACCTATAATATCTACGAATCACTTTGGCATCTGGCAACATTGCGGCTGCGTAGTTCGTGAGCCGCCCGGTTACAAAAGTGAAAAACAAAATTTTGGACGAATCCGATCCCAAAATTCGTTTTATATCTTTCCGCTGGGAACAAACCTTTATTTATAAACACCGTCGGTTGAATATAGCACTTTCGCCACGTAGCAAGAGGAGCCAGGTTCGATGATTTCGATCCCAGTTTGTGGCACTAGGTGAGAACTCGGAGTTACTCCTTCCCCCCCGACCTGTTCAGTTTCCCATTCCATAAAAACATGTTGAGGTTAACGGTAATAGTTAATATAGGTAGCTGTTGGCTCCCGTGGCTTGCAGGGCTTTCCACCACCCTCCTACGCATTGTAACCCGGCCACCTGAATTAATGGCTTCAAAAAGTCGCTTGTTGACTTAGGCCTAAGGTGGTGCCTTGGGTATTAGCCTAGCTGAATATTATACATTTATTTATCCGTAATTATCTATTTACAAATTCAAATAAAATAGTTTTATTATTAATCATTTCATCTAACGTTAATTTGATTTAAATTAAATTCTTATTTAATATAGCCAGTATTTTGTGACTCGCAAGTGACCTGTAGTGACTCGCAATTGACCTGTAATGACTCGCAAGTGACCTGTAATGACTCGCAAGTGACCTGTAATGACTCGTAAGTGATCTGTAATGACTCGTAAGTGATCTGTAATGACTCGCAAGTGACCTGTAGTGACTCGCAAGTGACCTGTAATGACTCGTAAGTGACCTGTAATGACTCGTAAGTGACCTGTAATGACTCGCAAGTGACCTGTAGTGACTCGCAAGTGACCTGTAATGACTCGCAAGTGACCTGTAGTGACTCGCAAGTGACCTGTAATGACTCGTAAGTGACCTGTAATGACTCGTAAGTGACCTGTAATGACTCGCAAGTGACCTGTAATGACTCGCAAGTGACCTGTAGTGACTCGCAAGTGACCTGTAATGACTCGCAAGTGACCTGTAGTGACTCGCAAGTGACCTGTAATGACTCGTAAGTGACCTGTAATGACTCGCAAGTGACCTGTAGTGACTCGCATGTAATGACTCGCAAGTGACCTGTAATGACTCGCAAGTGACCTGTAATGACTCGAAAGTGACCTGTAATGACTCGTAAGTGACCGGTAATGACTCGCAAGTGAACGAAAGTGACTAAAAGCCATTCCCAATTGACCAGAAGTGATTTAAGTGTCTCAAATAGACCCACAAGCACATAGAAAGTAACTTAAAACCTCTACTACAATTCGACGGAAGCAATTAAGAGTAACTATAAGACATCTGTATTTCACAACAATTTTCTTAATATATATTGCCATTTTTTAAGGTATTATTAGCGGTAAATAATAAAAGTGGGAATCTGTGGAATTTTTTGAGATTGAACTTTTCAAGAATTTTACCGCGAATAAAGGAAACCCCATCAAACCTACTCTAGCAGCCGTTATATTAAAAAATACTAACATTTTTTTGTATCAGAAGGCTGGCATATTGGGAATTTCCCTAATTTTCCAGAAGATTTTGATATTACTACGTATTACTGATTTGTATTAATCATGACAAATTATGACATTTGGAAGGTATTAAATAAAAGCAATTCAAATGCAGAGTTAACGGAGATCTATCGATCGAGGTACCGAATTACCGATATTGAAAATACTTTAGATTTAAAGGGAAATTTTTTAAAGTCAAAATTAATTTTGTTTTATATCATAATTGTTCTAAAATAATTTTCCTCAAAATAATTTTCTTAATTTTGAGCATTGATACTGAACATAGCATTAAGTAGAAAAATATGAAATCGCAAATTAGAGAAATTAAATTGATTTAATATATTGGCTATTACATTTCTCGCCACTAATAACTGCAACTAAACTACTAAAAGCCTATATAAAAACGTATAACCTTCAGTTTGTTCGTTTTGTAATCTATCACTTTTAGAGTTTAGTTCAAGCCCCTTTTATTAATTTTGAGAGTTGAAATTGTTTTAAATTATTTTTCTGTTTAATCCTACTGATTATTAACAATTTGAGGGTCAAGTGCAATCATTTTGGCCAGTTTTACCTACATTTTGAATTATAATTATAACCAATTATTAAATTAAGAATTGGGGTGCTATATAACTGCGTAGTCGAAGGATTCTAAATCCGGACAAATGAGCCCAAATCCAGTCAAGGGTGTTGAATTCTGAACACAAATACGTACGTAATGGGGATAATTCCGGATCTAGGATTATTATTCCGGACATACAAATGATGGATTAAAATCGTGAAATCTATTAATCAGTTGTTTGAGAAACCTTTACCCGATTATACTATTTAAAATAACTTTATTTTTTATTCAAAGCTAAGCCAAGAATGTATTTATTTATACTCAGGGATAATGAATATGTCGAGATTATTTTGAGCGTTTCTCCAATCCTACCCGTTGGGGCCACCGGTATGCTCCTCCGCTTTCATAAAATCAAATAATACTGCAATCTCATTGGTTCTTAAAAATTACGTTTTTCGACGCGATTAACGCTGCTGCGAGGACGCAAAAAATAAGACCGCCTCCTTTCCCCCCCCCCCCCTTAGCGTGACGGGGTTAGGGCCTCAACGTGTCCGTCGATAGTCTCGACATATTCATTCTCCCTGAGTATAAATAAATACATTCTTGGCTAAGCTAAAGCCAATATAACATAGGCTAATCCAACTATAGTTAAAATAATCAGTTGAAAATATTAAAGGTTTATTAAAAATGCAAGCTTCTTAACCTATCCAATTTTAGCATTGTTCAAAAACTCAATTGTATCGTAGTATATCCGGTTGTATCCAACAAAATATTGGGGCAGAATTAAGTGCAAAACAGCCCAAATAAACCTAAAAAACGCTATTCATAACCAACAAATCCCAATCTTGACCAACCAACTCAAAACATTACATTTGTTAGAATGACGTAAGATAAACGGCTGGGACAAGTTTTTTTAAATATGTAATTATTCAAATTCTGTTCGGATCTAATTTTAAATTTACACCCTTAATTATTTTATAAAAATTATTTAAAATTGACGTCGGAAGTCAAACTTTAGCCATCGTTCTCGGTACTTATAGTATCTTATAGATTATGTTTTTATATTATTACAATTTCAGCACTTCAAAAACGAATACCATTTTCTTAACATAATTAAGAGAGTAACATCGTCAGCGACAAAAATACTATATAAATTTGGTAGTGCGAACCATGGACAGTAAATTAAGAGGACAGGTTTTCGATACCCTTCCACAGTGCATTTTATTTCTCCACGCGTATCAATCAGCTCGAGAGACTCCGAGGGAGTATTGCAAGGTCGTTTGTACCACGTGATCTTAAAATTTCCAAATGGCAATCTAATGCGGTTGATATTGTTACGTAATTTTTTGCGCTTTATGATTTATTAATTTTTAATTTTGGTTTTTTAATTCAATAAAAACTATCAACTGATATTTAGTATATCATATTTAATCTATAAAAACGTGAAAAAATACCCTTTGGCGTAAAAATGTACTTCGTGTTTATCTTTTTTCTTTTTTCGAACAGTATCGTCCACTCTTTGCGATACTTGTTTTTCAAATAACCTTGGCCGACTCCCTTAGTGTGATTGGTTTACGGGACTAAAAACCAGGCTTTTTACCGAGGGCTGATCACTCCGCGTAATTGGTGTACAGAGCCGTACCTTGGACTGTACTAATGGGATAACGCGTAATCTTTGAAGTCCCTGCCTTTGGCAGTGCTAACCTAAGCGTACAGACTTTCTAAGAGTGGTTAGCCCCTCGCTATATAACCGATCCACTAAAATCTACTATCCATGTGCGAACGTACCTTATTTGAGTCAACTGTAGGAAGTAAGAAAAATGGGCTCTTATGTAAATATGTTCAACTTCTGGAGTCTCAGTCTGAAGCAATTATTAGATTGAAAACGGAGTAGGCGACGGCTTTCCCGCGTTGACGAGAATTTAGCCGCTTCGTGCTCTCTCTCTCTGAGCCGATTCAACACGTCGGGGTTCCACTAATTTAAATATATTTAAACACGGCTTGTGGCGTCCAGTGTCGCTCGTAGCTAACAGGGCGGCCTCTCAACGCTCTGCCTGAGTCGCCGGGGAGGCTCCCAAATCTTATTTACATTAACGTCCAATTCGAGAAATTTGTTGATCGTAGATTTAACGTTGTTATAGCGGGTCCGATGTGGACCGGCGAAATTTCCCAACGCGCTCAGCGATCCTCGAGGGGGCCCCGCAATCGATTTCCATCACTTGGCTCGCCTTTTCACCAGACTTCTTTCTATAAGAAATAGCGGTAGATCAAAGAATAGGCTAGAATATAACTAAAAATCTAAGGTATCGATTTGCATTTTTCTTACAAATCTGAATAAGGTAGATGGTTTTAAATTTTCACGGTATGATAATAATTAAGAGCGGAAATTAATATTAAAATTTGTTGTTTGAAAAATATTGCTACGCTCTAGGCCAAAAGAGTAAATGAAAACGTTTTTTGAAAAAGTAACATTTTTATTTAATAAGTTCGGTTAACCGTTATCCGTGGATAAGATTAAAAGATGAAATTAGTTAAATAAGAAAAGTTGCTGGATATTTGATTAAAAGGTGGGAACTATGCCTTTTCTATGGATTAAATTCGGCTAATATTATCTGAAATTATTATGTTTATCAATACCATAGTTCATCGATAAATTCTTAACAAAATATTTGTAAAAAAATACCTACATCATTCAATTATTCAAATATTATTTATTATCCAAAGATAAAGATCTGCTTAACACCAGACAGTTTTTTTTTTCAATAAGACAATATTGTGAGTGGAAATATTGGTCGTGATGAAAATTATTATTTTTTCATAAAATTATCAAGTCTATTATTAACCTTGTTATCTATCGATAAAAATAATTGATTTTATTGTTACGTAGTTGCTTGGAGATAATAATTTATTTTGATAATTTATGTTTAAATAAATTAAAAGCTGTTCACGGTGAAAATTTCTGGATATTGAATAAACCTATTGCCGTTTCAACCACGAGATATATCACTTATTTCAAATTATTTTGTACCTAAAAAGGCGATATCTCGAAGTTTAATTTTAAAATAAAAATTCGTTATGGCAGAATTGTTTGACTCACGGTAACGTAACTGGTTGTAGCTCTATGGACTGTCCCTACTTTATATTTTACATTAATTAAATCGATCCGATAATAGCCCTACCAAATGCCACTTTTGGTCAAGACTCAACGAGATGCGTAAGATTAGCTTGAAGCCTATATTTACCTTAAAGTGCTTTTAGAAATTAATGTTGCGCAAAATTTAACAGGGCGTATTTTTAAAGAATGTAGATATTTGCGTACTTCTAATCACGTGATATCCGGGAGAGTTATCGGTTACGAAGGCATAATGCGCTCCCTTTTACGTCGTTCATCCGGGTATCCGCGCGATTTCGGTATCTTTTCATCGCTATTCAGCGCTATGTGTCATCCAGGGAGCGCGGAGCTTTTGATCTATCTTGTTAACGTCTTTTTGAGAAGGCGCGGATCATATCCAGTTATGGATAGATGCGGTTTTATACAGCACCCGTCCCCCTCCACCACGCTCGAATTTGTTGACTTTTCAACCGCAACTTATCGATCTTCGAACTGAGGGGGGGACCGGCTTGTCATTCTCTACCCCTTCTCTCTCGCCAGCATCCCTATCTCTTCGCTTTTAGCCTTCCTCGAAATATATCTGACAGGAACCGAAACTTTTCCAACACGGTATAACTCATTTCAGAGCATTATCCGAGGCCTTCATTTTTGATGTACGTTCTATCGCTTCCCCATCCGCGGAGACTAATAAAAATTATCACACCTTTAAGGGCCTCGTTCGCATCCGAATTTGACGCTTATTTCAAGGTCTCAATTGACTCTTCATCGAACTAAATCCCGAAAATATTAGGCCTTGAACAAATTGACCGGATCCAATTATCCGCGCTGTGTGAGGGGCTACATTATGCTGACCAGATTTTTACACGGATACCTTCAGGCCCGGCGTTACGAGGTGCGGGGTCCTAGGTACCAAGATATGAAATAGGGGCCCAAAATTGTTTTACACTGAAAGCGGGCCTCCGAAGAGCACTGTGAAGCGCGGGGCCCTAGGCAGTCACCTCGCTTGCCTTGCCCTAACGCCGGCCCTCGATACCTTGGTGTTAATATAGCTTCTGACAGGAACTATAATTGAACAATTTATTAATTTACTTAAACTAAAGCTAAATTGAATTATTTTATCATGATCGTCCGATCCGAAAAGGTAAAAGTCAATGTTCTATTATTGAACTAATTAATCAGTTCAAAATCACGAACAGCCCTGATTCGGTTGAAGTCAGTTCTAAGAAAATATCACTTGGTAATTGTAAAACTGACGTTAAATAGTTTCGTTCTTTTATCGTATCACAGTCACTTGGCCCAATTCAAGGCACTTTTGAGTATACACCCCTCCATTTAAATTTCATTTGGTGATTAGTGGAGGTGATTCGCTCGCTTCTCTAATTTCGTATCCTTGAGATTATTTTATTTGGAGCTGAATGGTTTTACAATATTTCAAAGCAAAAAATATATAATTTGGTTGGTCAGATTAATTTTGGACCAAAACCTATCGAGCCATTTCTACAGATCGACGGATGAGGACTGGGCTCCGTGCAAGATTTTTTCGTGCTTCAGTCGTGGAAAAAAGCCTCTAATCTTCAATTTATGTTCCATTTCTCTGTTGATCGTGGCGAGATCAGTGACGTCGGAGGCGGATTCGGGGCTAAGCTCGAGCAGTCAAATGGAGAACGCTACAAGAAGTTTACAACAAGAATTCAATTTGCCAGCGCCCTTCGAAATATCGGGGTTGAAAATTACGATTTAAAAAAATTAAACTGCGGGCTCATTCACGTGTTTTAGATAAATTTTACAAAATTTAAATGAAAGAGGATTATTTCAATTTTCACCTAATATATTAGATAGCTTTCACTTTTATCAAACGAAATAGGTTTAGCCTTTCAAATCGTTTTAAATTAAGCGTATTTTCTCATCAAAGTATGAGACAACGTGGTAGACGAAAATGTTGAGGTAAAATAAGAAAATGAATAATACGGTAAAGGTTCTCCTAAATGCTAGTGTCCCCGTACCAGTTTACTCGCGGTAGTCTATCAAATGAATTGATGGTAGTGTTGTCAACCTTTACGGGTTTTGTTTTTCAGGAGAGAAAAGAGCCTAATATTTCACTTCTTGGTTCGATCAGCGTTCTTGACATAATAAAGAAGCTCCCAGTATAAAGGCTCGTTGGGAAAGTTCTTACTTTGGCCGTCTAGCCTATTTAGCAGCCTTCTATTTTCGGAATATTTAATTTGGGTTCGGCTGGGCAGGAAGAATCGATACGACGGTGAAAGCATCGGTTTGAAAATGTCATAAGAGAAGCGTATTAGCTTTTTTCGCCCCAGTTCGTTTATTTTTCACAGGATTAGGATGAAATACTTCTGCGAAAGAGAGTCCGAATTACATAATTAGCCCAGACAGCCTCGCGACTGAAATGTGTTCTTTTTAGGTATTTGTCGTCTCTAATGTCAAATACATAACGAAAAAACACGGGAAATAAAAAATTGCTTGATGAAACACCCGTGATTTTGCATGCGGTAGACGAAAATCGTCCAGAAATAAAAGAGCTTAGAATTATGATCCGAGATGGCGCTGAGGTCAAATGATCTCTTAGTAATTGGAGGACAGTAGAGACCTCTGTCGCTCGTAGAAAGAAATTAATAATCACCACCAAAATCTTTCTATTTTTTAGAACTATTTTTCAGATTGAGATGGGACAAAAAACAGGGACGTTACATTACAAAATGAGGTTGACATAATGAAGTTTTGGTAATAATTAAAAAAAAATGTTCAAGAATCATTTTCCAAGTGAAAAAAATAATGACAAAATTCCCCACCGACTTCGGCAAATACTGGTATAAATTTGTATTAACTAAAATTTTAGCTTGAGAACTGTCATTTTTATATTTGGCTACCGTAGTTTCGAAAACCAGGTAACTCGACTTACTCGAACTTGCTTTTTTGAAGTTTTCGAGAAAGTATTTCAACCTTCGTTTACACTAAATATATTGAAAATAGTAGCTCGTATAGTTAAATCGACTTACTTAAATTTGCATTTTTTTACGTTCTTCTAGAAATTGTAGTTCTAAAGTTAATTTTTTTTTTACAATTTTAAGAAGCATTGCTTTATACTATGTTGCAGTATTTGAATACACATAATTTAAAATTAATTTTAATTATTATTAGTATTTAAATTAAAATTAAATGTTCTACACAAATTCAATTGTTTGAGATTCCTGGTTTCAGAACTAAGGTAGCGTTTTAGCGATACCTTTATGTTTTCATCAAATGATCGAAACGGCAACCTATAAAATGTCGGAAAAATTAGTAAGACGTTAAAATCGACGAGGGATTGACAAAGAGTAAAGAAGAAAATAACCGTTTTATGGACTGTTAAAGGGTTAGTTTATTACGAAAAAGTTGACACTGAACCAAATGGACGAAAAGTGTTCCAGAATTAGCCCCCTTTTTCGTAGCTTTGACTGTACTGAAATTTTACAAAAGATGCGCCCAAAAATCAGGTGAACTATTTTTCTCTAATACATTAAAGGGAATAGAAACGTTATGGAAAATCGAAACTAGGGCCAAGTAAAAGATCTTCTGTTTTAGCGTGTAGAAATTGGTCGTGAGCTTGAAATAGTTCAAAATAGTTCAGTTTTCATTCACGCTTGAATTTTGTGTTATAGTGGCGTGCGAAACTAGATCGGAAGACTCGCTTCAAGTCAAGAGTCGATCACATACTAGCAGCTATTTTCACGCCAAATTAAAGTGTCAATCGGAACGTCTGCCCATGTGTCTTCATCCAGCCAATGGGAAACTGGTTAATTTGTCATATTTACCAAAATTACTAGTAGCCCACCATGAAAACCACTGTGAAATGTAGGAGCAACAAACACAAGGAGAACGCAGCTAGCCTTTAAACACGCTAATGCAGTGTTGTGTACAAATTTAATTGGACGAGCTTTTACGGAAAGGGGGAAGACAATTTCCGAATTTTCCCCTTCCGACGGCAGCAGGCGCTAAATCGTCTAACCAATGAAAAATGTACACAATAAAATGCACGACGTTTGACGGGTTGCATTCTCCTTGTGTGGGGTGCTGTGTTTGTTGCTCCTAGGTGAAATTGTTAAAATGAAACACCTTATTTGATTACATATTTATGCAAACACGGTAAAATGTTTGCACAACACACTACAAATCCACGGCTATGAAAACAGAAAGCGAGTGGGTGGCGGTTTCAGCGCGAAAATTAAAGAAAAAAAGTAAGAATTCACGCAAAATTAAAATATCCCAATCTTTTCGCTTACATATTACAAGCTACCATGAAAACCCCGGTTAAACCTGGTGAGCGAAATGCGAAATTAATTGATCCACTATAAAATTGGAACTAGCCTTAAAGGGCTACAGAATCGTTTTAATTTCGTGAAAAGAGCAGAAAATGCCAAATTATGATTGGTCGAATGTATTATCACGAGGTACGGAAGGGGAGGAGTTACTTGGAATTCAGACCGAATATTTTGTTTCTCTTTGAAGGGAGTATATACTTTTCAGGAATTTGGGTCAATACAATATTCCCTCCTCTCATTTTTCTAACCACATGTTATATGTAGTTTGAAATACAGTGGTTTTTGAGGAATTATAACCCTGAAAGTATCCCCGCTTTGGAAGTGCTTTATTTTCTCATATCTAATAGAACGACTTTCGTGAATCTAAAACCACGTACCTCATTATTAAGAAATAATATTTGAATAAATATCCAAACTATAATGAAAATAATTCATTTATAGCTCGGATATTGTTATTTATATGTTAATTAAGGGTTCATTTAAAAAATAAACACTAAATACGAACCAATAAAGGTTTCAAGTAATAAAATCTCTTCAGGGCGGGTACGCTTCCTCTAATGGAAGAATTGGGTGTTTCTACTCTCGTTCTAGACTAGCGCCATGAGCGAGAAAAGAGAGAAGCTATGGCGCACCCTACCAAACAAGGAGGGCTCTACTCCCTTTAAGAAAGACGAATGATAAACAAAATAAGAAACTTACACTTCAGGTTTTCTTTTTCAGAACCACCTATTTTCGAGTGAAATGTGTTGGTTTCCCAAAGAATCGGATCAAAAGCTTTCAACAAAAGCGTAGGCGGAGAACATTCGGGACACCCTGTACGTAAGCCGGAGACCGAGAGAGAGAGAGCTAGGGAGTGGTTTTTAATTTGCGGTTTCCTAGTTAGTAGTGAACTTTGACCGCGAGCGCGATGTACTGGCTGGTATTAAGAGGCGACAGTGCCACCAAAGGGAGTTCCGCTCGATTGGAATGCGGGATGTCGTTGAAGAGGGGACACCGGATCAAAGAAATTCTACTAGCTTCTTCGGCAAAATAGGGTCCACTAATTGGTTGCAGCGTATATGCTCGCTTTTTGACCTCCGTTCCTTCTTCTTCCTTTTTTGTGGCGTACTTTTACTCCCGAATAATCTCTTTCCCATTAGATTATTTACTAAGACCACCTTTCTTTTTTTTCAAACTTGTAATTTTACGTTTCGCTTGGTATAATTATGCTCAATTAAATTTAGTTAATAGATCCAGACACTTGGAATTAACTGTCGATGGCTCTACCTTAAAATGAATTGGTTTTTATTAAATAACAGTGCGTTCCATATCTAATCACAAACCATCTTATTTTATCAAGTATGATAATGTTCTTGGTTACAAACTTTCTTAAATTGGTAGTACATAAAAAACAATCATAAAATAAAATTTGCACTTTTCATTTGACCAAAAAATTAAATAAATCAGTTGTTTGAAACATCAGATAAGTTTAAATTTTTGGCGATATTTATAACTTGAATGTAAGTATAGCTTTTTAAATGATGAAAATAAAATACTAAATATTATTGATATTAAAAGCATTTAAATTATTCTTAATAACTGTTAATAGCGGTAAAATGGGTAAATAGTGAACAATATTTTAGTAAATCGATTAAATTATTAATAAAAACTGGTTAAAGGGTTTTTTCTTTGCTTTCCCTTTCCACGAAACCTGGTTACGGTTAACGGTAATAGTTAGTGTAGCAAGCTGTTGGCTGGCGGGTTATGAAGGGCTTGCCACCACCCCCCTACGTATTGTATCCCGGCCACCTGTTTACAGGCTTTAAAAGTCACCAAATAAATTGGGTCTAAGGTGGTGCTTTGGGTATTAGCTTAGCTAATTATGAATATTACTGGTAAATGCCGAGTTAAATTTACTTTTGAAAATAATTGATGTTAATTTATTTATTTCCCTTATATGCCATATTTTCCACTTTTTCCAATTTCAACACCTGTTAATTACCACTTTGTATTTTTAATACTTATATTTAAATGTAGTAATTTAAATTACTTCTCACCATTGCCCTTATCATTAATCCTTAAAAGCAAGTCTAATATTTTTGGAGGATATCGGTAAGAAGGATTTGATTAATGTATTCATTTCTTTTTAAAACAAGCAAAATGGGTCTTGGACGAACTACGGTGTTACCCTTCCCCCTTGTTTCATCGCCTTTGTTGAATATTTTAAATTCAACGTCTTTTTACCCTCGCGTTTCTTGTATAACTGACTCATTCGTGTATCCTGTTGTAGACCAATTGTCGACTATAATAGATATCAGGGTTTACAATTGTAAACTTTTTGATAAGTCTATAAATTTATTAGCAATATAATTAAAAACTTTGATTAAAAGTCTATTCGTAGTAATTAAATTAGATTTAATAAATAATTGCGAACAATGCGTTTTAAATCTTCCGATTTTAGCTGGGGTAATAGATACATTTTGGGTAGCCTTGTTTTTCTTGATCAATACTGGTCACTTGGAAACGCAAGCGGCTAGTTTAAACCTAGTTGTAGCTTTATTTTCTTCAAACCCCACCTTTACCAAGAATATCAGATGACGCCAGTGCGAAACTATAGCTAATATCTATTTACTAAAAAAGCAGTACGCAGCTAACTTTGTATCGGAGGAAGGGTTGCGAGTATAAAATATTCGGTTTGACCTTTTACCGAACGAGTCTGAAAAAATAGGTGGATTACACCTCAAAGCCGAAACGAGTTGAGGTAACAGCTGCGGCCCGGCCGAGAGGCGAACCGCCTCACCGAAGGGCAGTTTAGCCGCCTTTCCCGTTGTTACGGAGAAATTGCCTTTTCCATACACGAGATTTTTTGAACCTCCTCCAGCCTATACCCATTCAAATAAGTCACCGGATAGATAAACGAAAGCCGTCGAGGGAGTAAAGTACGCTCGAATTAGAGTTATCTGGTCTGGAAAGAGTTTCCAAGTGACGTCGTGATTCGAGGCGATGTCTCGAGAGGGGGTCCACGAGCTCTAATCGTTATTTGGCCGTGACCCACGCGGCTTCGGTATTAATCTATCCGTTAGCCGCAAATTTGCAGGGGCTACTTTCGTCCTACTACGGTACGTCGGAATCGTAAGAAGCTAACGTTTATACGGGCGTTCGGAGTTTGCCGATGACTACGTCCGTCTTTGGTAGTCAGGCCGTTATTACCATCTGTCGGCGGCAATTGGCATTAACTCCGCCTCTCTTCCACCATGGTCCATTTTGCGCGTTTCTTAATTTTCTCACACTCGCCAATCGCCGTATACTTACGCTAGGCCGCGCTTTTAAATGGAAACATCGGAATATATCCTAAGATTACATTTCGGCTTTGGTCTGGAAAATGTCTGTATCTTCAAAGGCCTTTTTTAAAAAGATAACGTTGAAGATGAGGAAATAATTCTAATATAGATTCCAGAATTCCACCCACTTCCTTAAACCTTACTGAAGTCATTATAATTTTAGATTCGTGAAAGTATGAGGCGCCACTAGCTCAAAAAGATGACGAAAACAATTGTATTGCGCTTTTTTCATGCCATATGATTGGTTGGGAAATTGGATATGGGCTTATAAATAATAACTTTTCGATGCCAATAATTCTGGCTTTTCAGAGTACACAGAGCCAACGCCAGCAGAAGATTTTCAATTAAGAAATACTAAGTGTTCAGGACTCTATCTGGAAAAATGAGCCAACGCTAGCAGAAGATTTTCAATTAAAAAATACAAAGTGTTCAGGAAAAAATAGGCCTCACAGGAGAACACGATAGCACCCGGTGGCATTATAGTGACGCATTTTCTCTCCAGTAGGGGGACGCTAGTAAACGTTTCTACCTTTTGAGAGAGCCGTAACGGTCCAAAGTATATTTATTAGTCGAAGCGTAACCCTACGATTTGTGATGGTAGGAAAATGCCTATCATTATTATTATCTAGAGACTCGGATCTGTCCGAGTGGGCCTACAGTGATGACAATTGACGTAAATTTCCCTTTTTCGAGGTGGGTGGATAATTTATATCCTTCTATATCGAGTGAAATTACCGCGAGTGCCGAGTATAAATATAGGCCAAGTCGTTTAAAATTTACACCCCATTTTTGACTTTGAAATAAAAGCTGGCAAATCGATAACGGCGTAGGCTGCAATCCGCGTCTCTATTCAGCAAACGTGCCAGCCAACAGCCATCTCACTCGTCGGGAAGTTTGCAAATAAGGAGAGACGAGAAAGGGTGGCTTGTTTCGAAGCCAATTATAAGCCGCCCTCTATCCATCGGCGTCTCTAACAGTCCTTACTTCCAAAGGGGGGCTTCGCGCGAAAGCGCCGGCAGGGGTTGATCGTTAAAGGCAAATGGTCTTTCGCTCTTGTTTCAATAATATTGAACTCTCCGCGTACGCACTCCGCTCCGCGTCTTCCGGCGGTGGGGACAGGAGCAGTTTTCGACGACACGGGAGCCCACAGGGCTCTCCTCTCAAATTGATCTCGTTAAGACTCGCCGGTGATTAATTATGCGCGCGGCTCGAGTTAAAAGACGAGACCAGAATCATGGGTCACCCCTCCAACCCCCGCCGAAAAGGGTGTCCGTCCTCGCCGAATGCCCCTCGAGTGCGCCACATTCGGCCGGCCTTACGCGTCACTCTATAGACTCCCCTCATCGGCCGCGCTTCTAAAATGCTTCGCTTTAAATCCCGCCACGGCCCCTTCTTATAATGTCCGAGGCGTAGCTGGTACTTACGGCGAGGCGATGGGAATCGGGTAAAGTTTGAAGGTGTTTGGGGAAACGGTTCCCCTCGAATTAACGTCGGGTACCTTCGTTAGTCTCCGAGGTATCTAGCTAAGTCGCGGCTTCCGTCGTAGTGTTGTGATCCCGTTAAATAACGCGAATGCTCTTAGTTTGGTCGGCGTCATTTTTAACCCAGCAGCGCGATCTATCGGCGCTTGCCGGACTCATTCGTTGGTAAAAAATCTAATTTCATTTAAACTGAAACCTTTATGAAACGTAGAAACACGATTGGATATCTGCAAAGGGAGAAAGGGAGAGAGGGGAACGCAAGAGGGATACTCGCTTTAGTGAAAACAAAGATAATATAACTACGTACCCTAGATTCGAAATCAAGCTGCTTGCATGTAAACGCAGGCTCTTAAAAACACTGCCTCCGTGGAGCTGGCAGGGCTACCGACATCTAGTTAAAACGTAAAGTCTTAGTGAAAATTGCGCCGTGGTTTTTGACTTGCGGTTTTCAAGATACCAGCTATTTTTGCGTTCTATTGTTTTAAAACAATAATGGATCATGCCTGTAGCTCTAAAAAAATTTCTAAACGAAAGACAACTAAATAAGAGTAATATAATCTTGGATTATCCATTGAAATTCCTTATTTCTCACCCTGCTATGGAGCCCGATTTTTCCGACTTCCGGCGCGAACTCAGTAAAAGCCTCACGAGAAAACGCGCTATAGAGAAACGCCTTGATTTCGAATCTAGGGTACGTAGTTATATTATCTTTGCTGAAATGGACCTCTGGATTTCGTCCACGGGACCCTATAGTACCTCTAGAGGGGAATAGGGATTTACCGTTGGGGAAACGAAATGCCTGAGGATGTCGCTCCTTTTCGAAGGGAGGCAAATCAAAGTCGTTAACCGTAGGACATAAAATATAACAGTTAGGGCCTCTACTCTTTAGCTCGTGAGGATTAACCGTAGGGCATAAAATATAATAGTTAGGGCCTCTACTCTGGAGCTCGTGAGGATTAACCGTAGGGCATAAAATATAAAAGGGGGCCGCTCCTCTTAAGCTGGTGAGGATTAACCGTAGGGCATAAAATATAAAAGTTAGGGCTTCTACTCTGGAGCTCGTGAGGATTAACCTTAGGGCCTGAAATATGAGAGGTGGACGTTCCTCTTGAGCTATAAGGTATTCACCGTCGGGGATACAGAATGAGTAGGGGCAGCTCCTCTTCGGCTGGAGGACGTTCCCCATAAATCATAATCTAAACCCAATTTTAAGCGCCAAACTATATTTTGTCATTTTACAACTGGTTTCAGTATTTTGTTTCGAAATCCTTCCAAACCCCTGAAAGTTTAAATTACGAGCTTAAACGATAACTTATTTTTTAGGTTTTTATTTTACAAAGATTAAGTGAGTAGGAAAAACATTTTGAGGAGAACGTGCATTTACGCGAATTACACACAGCGAATTTTGTACGGACCTAACGTTCCTGGACTGGCTTAAAGCGAGTGGCGGCTCATGTGGAACCTCAATGGCTCGAGAAATGTCTTTGCTAGTGCATAAGGCCTCATTGGTTAAGACTTTCCACGTACTAATAGAAATAAACTTACGTTTATTTGAATAGTTACTTCAACGCGGATCCAGTTCTATTACGTATGTATCACTTTCGGTGTGTTATGACGGTGGCCTAAGGAACATTTTTATTTCGTCAATTATTTTAAACATCTTTTCGATTCAACAAACAGTAAAGTGTACAAATTTAAACAAATATTATTTTTCTCAAATTCAAATAAATTTCTTAATTCACCGGTCAAACGTTTTTTTAGTGTTGTAAATCGGAAAATTTTCCGCGGAAAATGACCGAGGCCTTTTTTACCGGAAAATTTTGCGTATTTTTCTGACAAAATACAAAAACGATTTCATTCCATGATAAGTCTAATATATTGTTTTGCAAATTTAAATAAAGCGGCATTTTGGCCTCATTTTTTTTAATCTAAAAGTAAAACTAAACCTCTAGACTAGTTTAAACTGGTTGACAATGTAACACTATTAATGTTTATTAGTATGTTTACTGATAATAGACATTTTATATCGATAAAAAGTTAAAAACATTCAAAACCCTTAAAAAGTAATTTATGTTTCAATTTTTTATTTTTCCGATTTGCGGAAAATTTTCTTGAAATGTTTCCGCATTTTATTTTTTCCGGAAAATTAACAATGTTCACTTCTTTTTTTTTCAAAATAAAAACTTTATTATTGGTGCCCATGACAAATGGGGTCTTCACACAATACAAGGCACATTTGATAAAATTTAAATAATTTGCACCGCAACTGCGTCGAGAGGGCGCGGTACTATACGGGATGTTTATGATGTAATCTTGGGGATTACTTGCTTTAATACGGGTTTACCATGAATGCATAATGCTGCTTGGAATGATATCATACGGAAAACATTCTATCCGTTGAGGCGCAACTTCGCAGTGCTTATGCAACCGAGGCACGAAGCGTGGATACATCGCGCTCGTTTTCGCGTCCCATTTGAGAGCGGTATTTTTAAGCCTTGGCTCAAATCAGTAGCTTACGTTCCTCAAATTACCTCAATTGCTCTTTTTTAACCATCTAAATGCGTGAATTAATGATAACCTGAGGAAAATTTTGTCAACAACATTTAAAATTTTTAAAGAGTTGCTATAATTTTTAAATTGTACTTTCTAAGTCTACGTTTTATACAAATGTTGGAGGTGGTCGCGGAGGGATTAAATCCATACTCTTCGACAGCCAATCATGGATTAACCAAGTAGCTGCGCTAAAGGATAAGCCGCACGCGTAAAAAACCCCTTGATATGGCCACTGGCAGAAGTTACGGTTTTTTTCTTGGCTACAGTAAAGTTTTGGAGGGCAGCGCGGAAGTAGGGTCCGTATTGCCATCGAATATTTTCAATTTATTTTAAAAGTACGACCAATTTCGAGGTCATCAGAGTCAGCTTTGGATTTAGCTGTATTTCATTGTTAGTTAGTTCATTTGAATTTGTTAGTTTTAATTATTGAAAGCACCGTGGCATTTTAACTTAATTTTAAATAGAAAGGTGTGGTAGAAGGTATTTTAAGTTTTTGTTTATATTTACCTAGTGATTTGTTTCATGTAAGGTCAAGTATTTATGTTAATTTTTAAAACAAAGGCTTAGTAATAATTTGGTATTAAAATTTTACATTAGACCATACATGGATTAACTAACTTAATCCTATTCTTCCATAGATCCCGTCATCCTCTGTTTAAGATTACAACGCACTCAATGTTACAAAGCTTATCAATTTTGATTGTTGTTTCCCACGTATGGAAGTTAAACGTAAAGTTTATATTTTAAGTAATTTGTAGGTGTGCTTCGAAAAGTTAGAAGACATGGCGACCGGTAGCTACTTAGTTAATCTATGATGAATGCTTTAAATTTACCCAGCACCGTAACCAGGATTTGATTTCAGGGTGGGCACGCAATGGAAACAAATAAAAAATAAATAAAAAATTGTACATGCAACCATACGGTCCAGGGTGGGCACGGCCCGACCGCCCCCCCCCCTGGTTACGGCCCTGAATTTACCGCGGTTCGCGCAGTCGCGTACGTGGAAAGTTTGCTCTCCCAAATTTACTTCATTCCACATTTTACGTTATTTCTCGTAATGCGCGTGGTCAAAAATATTTTTGGTTTCCATGGCAAATCACCCGACTTTGAACAAAATCGGCAATAAACACCTCGGGTACTCTCCTTGTTAGTTCCGCGACACAATATGGTAGGGTACGTAAACAGATGACAACAATATGTTTAATCTTAAAGGAAAAGTTCAGGTTGGGTAAGATTTGAATTTGTTTGAAAGATCATGTTTAAATAAACTCAAAAATATCAGTCGTAAAATTGTATCTTTTTTTAATGACGAGAAATTAATTTTTAAACGAGTCAAATTTACCCGCCAAGCGATCGGCCATTTTGTTTCGCGGTGACGTTTTAGGCTTTAACAGCGCTCTGTTCCCTGCGTGCGCTTGCTCCGCTTGCGGTCTGCGGAGGGAAGGTGAAAGAAAATGACAGCTCGCTTGGCGGGTAAATTTCGCTCGTTTAAAAATTAATTTCTCGTCTTTAAAAAAATATACAATTTTACGGCTGATATTTTTGAGAATATTTAAACATGATCTTTCAAATAGACCCAAGGTTTACCCAACCTGGACTTTTCCTTTAAGTTTAATCTAAGTTTAATCTTATTTCGCTTTAATATATATCCGTTACGAGGGATCCTCGTAGGAAGTAATGTTTCCGACCAATGAAAGCCAAATCGTGTTTAGATGAACATCAAAGGCGCATTCTTTTTCGTTAAATGGTTTGTTGCAAAGTGGAGCTTTGATTCCCTGGTGTGGGAAATATTTAAGGTAATGTCTTTTTTTTAGTGGCGCGTCACTTTTTTAAGGGGTTCAAAGGAGTCCCAGGGCGACGATAAAAATTGGAGGGGCGGACACGGTGCTTTTCCAGACTAATCTCCTCTCCTCCAACAGTGTTTTTCACGGCCCTCCCGCGCACCCCATCTCGCGGTCGTCTTAAGAACCATTTATGAAGGGATAGTGAGGCAAGTGGAGTACTAAGAGGCGTCAGCTATCGGCTGGTTCCGGTTCGCGACACTATTATTTATCTATTATCATAAAGAACCGTTTCGCGTATACGTTTGTGTGTTGAAGATCCTTAAACCGCGTTGCGTTTTCATCTTCTAAACATAATGTTTGACAGTAGCAGAAATGACTACCCCAGATGTTCCATATTTTTATATTCTCGTACTGTTGTTTTGTACAGATCGTATAAAATCTATTAGTCTTATCTGAATACGTTTATGTATCTGGTTTTTAATTTAAAAATCCGTTAATCAAACGCATATTTTTAACAGATTTAATCCATTTTGACTCTTTGAATGAAATAATTTCTTCTGAAAGTGCGATTGATTTTATCCTTATACTCTCAATTTGAATTAAAATTAATCAAAAGTATATTGTGATATTGTTTTATCTAGGAGCAACAAACACAAGGAGAACGCAGCTCGAGGGGTCGGACATTTGTACAAAATCCCGTACACTTCAGAAGAAATCTCTGACGAAATCGCGAAATCGCAAAATCTCTTGATTAAAATTGATAAAAAAAAAGCTCGCGCTGCTGTAGATGCGAAAGATTTTTTATTTTTTAATTTGCACGCGCGGCGCTTTCCAGTTATAAGAGACCTAAGCCAAATTGAGCGATTTCAAAAGTTAGGATAGTTCGCAAATCGCTCATACGGGATTAGGGGCGCTGGCGGCAGCCCCTAAGATGGCGGCGAAAATTCAAACCCAAACACCTGGTGTTATTTTTCGTTTCAACTTTTTGGGGGCCAAAGGCTATTTTTTCAAGACAAAAAAAGGACGTGTTAGTATACTGAACGTCTTGTTAATCTTTTGATACAGAAATAAGGCCATATTTGGAAAAGCTTGGACGTTCCCCTTTAATTGAATGACGGACCCAGGTGGGTGTCTTATTAGAATATTTATTATCGGGTCTTCTTGGAAGGCGCGATTACGATGAAGAAATGATCATTTACAGTCTGCCATACAAAATAAATTCAAAGAGAACCTTATCAAAGGTAATCCCAGGTGAGAACTCGTTCCCCATTCTATCATTTTTCTCGAGAAATAGAGAAAATGCTGGAAGTATCTTAAGGTGATATTGCAGGTCCATCCTGGTGCGTAGGGCCCCAAAAAGAGAGATTGAAAGTGAACCAGAATTCTGCGAAGGATCGTTCTGGCTAACGAGAATCCCTGGAAACGTCAAGCTATCTTTGTTTTCTTCTCGTTTTTATTCTTCGTAAAGTCACCCGTAAACCATGACGCTGCACGCCCCCATGCCGATGGTTTAACTAAGAAATGGCGAAATACGATTGCAAAATACATTGACCAAAAATAGGCCTGACGCGCCTGTAGAAGTGTTCCAACACTCGTACACTGGTGCCCAGGGAGAAGTAGACATTCAGCGAAAGTACTAATTTTCTTTTGGCTAACGCGAGAGCCTTTTACTCAATTTTTATTTTGATAATTGCGCTTTGATCATTTAAAGGAAAAGTCCAGGTTGGGTAAAACTTGGGTCTATTTGAAAGATCATGTTTCAATAAACTCAAAAATATCAGTCGTAAAATTGTATCTTTTTTGAATGACGAGAAATTAATTTTTAAACTAGCGAAATTTACCCGCCAAGCGAGCTGCCATTTACTTTCGCATTCCCTCCGCAGACCGCACGCGGAGCACGCGCGCGCAGGGAACAGTGGGCTGTTATAGCGCGATCAGCGCGTGATTTAAGTCCTAAAACGTCACCGCGAAACAAAATGGCAGAACGCTTGGCGGGTAAATTTTGCTCGTTTAAAAATTAATTTCTCATGATCTTTCAAATAAATCCAAATCTTACCCAACCTGAACTTTTCCTTTAATTGATTCGAACTTATGTCACCAATCGATTAGAGTAGTGGTATAAGAGTTCGATTAACTTAAACCTTTTTAGTGTCGTTCAGATTTAAATCAGTATGTTTCTGATGAGTTTCGTAGAAATTAAGGGGTCCTAAAATCCAATTTGCAAATAAATGAGCCTTGAAAAACTATCACCCTTAAGCAACCAAATAACTAAAAATGTCTAGACTTAGTTTTTTGTGTGCCATTGCCTGTTTACGGAACAGGCCCATTTCGCGGCCCAAATATATCACTATGCCCTCTTTCTGCGACGGAAGAAAAGAGCAAGAGGTTGTTAGCGGAGCAATGAATTTTGTGTTAAGGGAATGCCTCAATTTATGTAATTTCACCGTTTAGTTTTTGATAAAATTATTATTTTTTAGATGAAATTTTGATACGTATTCTCGAATTTGTTCCGACCAATTTTTTAATTCACCCTTTATTTATTTATTTATTTATTTATTTACTTATTTTTCATTTATTTATTCATTTATTTATTCATTCATTTATTTATTCATTTATTTATTCATTTATTAATTCATTTATTTATTCATTTATTTATTCATTTATTTATTCATTTATTTATTCATTTATTTATTCATTTATTTATTCATTCCTTTATTTATTCACTTATTTATTCATTTATTTATTTATTCATTAATTATATATTTATTTCTTCATTAATTATCTATTTATTAACATATATATCTATCTATTTTTTAATATATCTATCTATTTATTTATTTATATATTTTTTTTATTTAAGCTAACCCGTCAAGAGGGGTTAGCGTTTATTTAAAAACTTTCAAACACTTTACACTTATTTTTTCGTTTACATTTTTACATTCATTTTGATTCCGCGCTCTCCTAATTTACATGTACCGCTACTTACCAATTCTTCAAACATAATTTGTTCGTTCATTTTGAAGAACTCAATTCTGTTAGGCAGCACCAAAACATTTTTTTGTTAAAATAAGATTGTAACATATCTATCGCTTTTTAATTTTTCAAATTCATTCTATTTTGGTAACTAAAATATATAGCTAACTTGGAGACATTTAATAAAATTACTATTGTTTTAAAATATGGCATTTTTGTATCGCCATAAAGCCAATATATTTTATTTAAAAGGGTAAAATCAGGGTAAAAAGTTTTTATAATTTATTTATTTTTTTTAAAATCTAAGATTTGACGAATTGTATATGATTTTTTAAGAGAATGGCGCAAGATAAATGTATAGGATTTCTTTTATTTTGTTAAAAATGTAATAACTTTCCAATTAAAATTGCCAATTTAGACCATTAATTATTATTTTTATTTTCTTTTTTTATTAATTAAATTATTTTGGAAAATATAATATTTATATCCCGTTGTAGATTTTAAATGTTATTTATTTCAGTTTCAACACATCTAAACACGTAACAACTGATATATTTTAATTTTCTTCAATAAGAAATAATTTAAAGATTATTTTTCATCATTATTATGGATAAATCTTAAATTATAGAGGTTAATATTGGCATTTTAATAAAGGTCACTTGTTGACTTGGGCCTAGGGTGGGTATTAGCCTAGCTGAATATTATTACTATTTTTATATTGGTTATCTAAATCACTTTATAGCGTATTTGCTATGATTTTGGTTACATCGAACGATACACAGACCGCTACAATAAACGAGTGGTGATAAATTTTTGGTTTCGATTAGGACCTGGCCCTAGGGTCCACCACTTTCAAGGGACCCCGAATTACATTACAGAAAACAATTCACCATTTTACCCAATGTAGATCTATAAAAAGCCGACTCTGCTATTCCTAATTATTCCTACAGAATAATTAAGAAAATATTAGCCTGACGAAAAACCACTTTGCCCAGCAGCCTCCAAGAGATACGTTTGTAGCTAATAAATATTAAAATTAAACATTTATTTTAATAATGAAACTAATTAAATAATTAGGGGTGGTACAATTTAATTCGTTTCAACTGTAAAACAAACAGTAATACTCGTTCGTTACTAGGCCGCATTCAGCCGGTATGTCGTTAGAAATTCTCCGCCGTCCTTTTGGAATAGCCTAGGACGCGGTCGAAAAATATACTTTTCAAGCTGCAGCACTCGAAAAGCGGGGGTCGATGAGGGGGGGGGGATGTAGGATGAATACTACCGCGCCTGCGTGGAAGATGAGAGTCCCCCCCCCCCCGATTCCTTTTCCCATCCCGGATCTTTCACAGTCGCGAGGCCAGAGCGAGAAGTAACGCGGGAACACCTGCTCTCAACCTCCCGCGCGCAGCAATTTCGCCTGACTTTTCCAATGAAATTAGCGACGTTATTGAGATATCTCGCTGAAGCTCTCATTCGAAATTATCAGCGGAGCGTCGCCGTTTCGTTTGAACACGCCACCACAGTTTGATCACGCTAGCACGCGTTTCGCTCAACTTTCGTTAATTTTTCGCGTTTTTTTATTATTAATTTCCATCGTTTTATTTTCGTTTCATTGATTTTTCATTTCTCTTTTCCGTTTTAGCTAGGAAAATTCGCGTTTAAAACTTTCGTTATTACCTTTACCGAATCGTAACCTTTCAACCGCGAAATCAACGGGAAAAAAGTTCGGCACGGATTTTCGAAACGTCAATTTGATCTAGTTTTTAGTTCGTTTTATTTTAATTTGTTTCGGGGGTGGAGGATTCGGTTCTCCATCTTTTCCGAAAGAATTAAGAAATTTCTCGAATTCCTTTTGTCTCTTTTCGGGTCGCGATTGTCGAAAACTATCGAAGCTCGGTGCGGTTAATAATATGAAAAGGATTTTGTCGAGTTATCGTTTCCGGCAGATCGCGAAGTCGGTGCTAATGGAAGATGAAGAACCGACGAAATCATTGGCCGCGGATCGGCAAATGCCTCTTCTCCATCAACTTCATCATCGTCATCTCCATTTCGAGCTACGACTGATTCCCAACGAGCGTCGGCCGACACCCGCCGCCGACCGTTACTTATAACAGCGTTCTCGCTCTCACTCGCCGCGCGTTCCATTCAACGAATTTTTTAAGAACACTAAAACCCGAGTTAACGAAAGTTTCAAATAAATTAGACGCACCTTGGCCCGACGTCGATGGACTCGAGATTCAAATTGCCGCACTCTCAGAGATAGTTCTCAAAAGCGGTGTCAGATTTTGGAGGATTCGTTGTGGTGGCGAAGAATGGGGATGAGAGTGCTTTGCAGCCTCTGCTTCTCCCATCTGTTAGCATCCATGCTTCTACTTTGTCTTCCACAAGGTAACCGACAATTCTATTTTTTATCTTTCACGTCTATTTTATTTCTTAACGTTTAAAAAATATTAAACCCATTGTGAAAAACACGCGTATGAATTTGCTGAAAATATATTTTGAATATTTCGTAATTATTTATTTATTAAATAAAAGTCTTAATTTGGTATTTTTATTAAATTACATAAATTTAATTTTTTTTGAGAGGTCTTTTCAGTTGGGCTTACTATACGTAAAATTTTAACGCTGAACGCCTCATTGGTCTGATTTTAATACTTTTCACCGCCCAATGTTTGGACGTTTCTATAAGTGATAACGAATTGTTTTCAAAACGATTGAGTAATCTTTGCAATTTGGTGTGGGTATTGTACGAAACTGTACAGTTTTTTTGGATTTATTTATGGTTTTAAATACTGCTTATGAACACTTACATTTCGAGTCTATGTATGTCGTTTAATGGCAAGTAGGAACTAAAGCCATTTTTTCGCAGTTAGTTTTACGAGCAGGCCATTTATATTTATTTCGGGCTTTTTATGTTTAATATAGTAAACGCC
The DNA here is from genome assembly GCF_980474605.1 of Leiobunum rupestre. Taxonomy (NCBI): domain Eukaryota; kingdom Metazoa; phylum Arthropoda; class Arachnida; order Opiliones; family Sclerosomatidae; genus Leiobunum; species Leiobunum rupestre. Next base: position 27,166,905 of record NC_143394.1, on the reverse strand, counting down.
CGGGATAGTTTATTTTTATTATGTTTTCCCTCTTTCCAGGTCTTATAATCCAAATGAATTTTTATGACGCTTTATATTGCCCATTTTTCCCCCTTTGGGTTGTCGAGCGTCTAAACCATTATTTTTTTAGACTCAATGGTGGAATTTGCGTAAAAATGGGTTACAACGTTTATATTAAATCTGGAATAACAATAATATTTATCATTTGGGTTGAAATCGTACCTTTTCAACGAAACGAGTGACTGATATTAAGCCCTTGGTCTTCTTGTCTTCAGTTTCTCTTTTACTAAGCCGTTTTTCGCAAACCGCGGTATCTTCCTCGGACTCTTCTCGACGTCCGTAGACGCGGTGTGAGAGGCAGTGAAGCTTTACCCCCGAAAGAGCCATAAAAGAATCAACTGTTGCCCCATCCATACAGCGGATAAGTCTTTTTCGTTTTTGGTGGGGATAAAAGCGGATGTGCCGCCAGGAACAGAGCGGAATATACTTAAAAAAGAAGCGACGGTGTAACGCGAGTTTCGTGCGGGGAACCTTTTGGTCGCTTCCAATTGTAATAATATTTGTCATTTTTGGGAGGGGTAAAGGAAGGATGGAATGGTTGTTAAAACTGAATTTAGCGACTCGTAATTGAGGTTTCACCGTCGGCCAGTTGGTTCCCTCGCTTATCGGGTTTGGCTCGCCCTCTCCAATTCGTTTCTCGTCTGTGCCGTCAAAAATGGACGCCCCACGCTGCGATCGCGATTAAGACTCCCACGTTTCTCTCTCTCTCTCTCTCTCTCTCTCTCTCTCTCTCTCTCTCTCTCTCTCTCTCTCTCTCTCTCTCTCTCTCTCTCTCTCTCTCTCTCGCTGTTATTTGGTTCGCTGGCTTTCCAGCTTTTCTTTTCCCAGAATCAATTCGTCTTTGCGTCTCGCGTGGCCTAGTTAGCTGGAATTCCCCGTAATTTCTACCTTCATTTCACTGTCATACTCATTCTTTTATGCCTTATAGCGTACGTAACGTAATAACTCGTAAGTATTTCGTAATGGTATTTCCTTTAACGAAACCTTGTTCACGGGCTATGACGTAAATCGCGTCACTTACCACCCCGTGACGAAAAACGCGTCATTAACTTTATAGATGAGATGGATTTCGAAAGCGCTCGTTTCTGGCTTTGACAATCTTTAGTCATCACGATATTACGTTTCCATGGTAACCCTTTCAATAGCGCCAGGAATGTAAGAATTTTTCATTACGTCCAATTTCAACGTATACAATTCCACTTTATTCCGATTTGATCAAAGTTATTTGATCCTAATTCGATTGGATTGAATCCAGTTGGACCTAAATTCAATTACGTAAAAGTTGATTCCGTTTTCATTAATATTTTGGATAGATTAAATTTCTTCTCGATTAGATGAAGAAATGAGAGACCCTAATTTAGGCCTTTGAAGATTTTCCTCGCCCGTTTGACAACGAAGAAAATTCTAAAGTGACATACGCTACTAAGAAAATGCAGGGGTAGGGAAGGAAAGGCATTCTCTTGAAATCCTTTAACTACACAGGAGTACTCTACTTCAACTAATCTAAGGTAAAATATCCAGGTTTTCGTTAGTTACCGCGCCTTTAAAATTTACAGTCACACCACCTGAAAAAAAAAGGATTTGAAGTGTATAGAGGAATTTAATAAAATTACGGAATACAGAAACACAGACATTTAAGTGGTAAAAATACAGTAAAACTTCTTTTTCGTTCAAGCTGAACGTTTCTGTTTTAACAATTACATAATTTAATTATATTTTTCTTATTAGGCTGAACCTTCGTCTAGTGCTTAAAATAATTTTGAGCATTCTAATATTAATAGTTAACGAGATATAAGGTTCTAACTAAAGGGTAGTTTGGGTGCTTGCCACCACCCTCCTACGCATTGTAACCCGGCCACCTGAATTAATGGCTTCAAAAGTCGCTTGACGACTTAGGCCTAAGGTGGTGCCTTGGGTATTAGCCTAGCTGATTATGATTATGATTATGATTATGTTTAGCTCCGGGGTCCGAATTAAAACGTAATAACATAATTACTTTTAAATTTAAAATTGAAAAAATTAACTTAGTCACTAAACAAGAGGCTGTTCTACACTTAAATATTAGTTTTATAAGTTAAAATACAAAATTAAAAGAGTTCATCTTGAAATAGCGTGAAATTAGACAATGGCCACTGTATTCTTCCCCCTTAAACACAAATTATCGGAAAAAATTCTAATAACTAAATTTGGAAAACTAAATTTGGATAAATAAGGATATATTTCACCCATTTGGAACATAGAGAATGTACTGGATTAAATCGAATTAAAAAACTAGACTAATCGTCTAATATATATAACTACAAACGTGATGTTTGATACTTTGACCCCCTTTAATCTAAAGATCATTTGTAAAAAATGTTTATTTTATATTTTATTACCCTTATGATTTTTTAAATAAGTTTTAAATAAGCTTGTTTGACCTTTATATGTTACACTTGACAAAGGACCTTGTAAGGTTTGAAACGTAATGTCTTAAGCCTGTATTATGGCTTAATTTTAAATTGTATAAATTGTTAATAAATTTTTCAATCGTCATGAATCATCACCATCACAAAAATTAGCTCTACCATTTGAAATGTAGTGGTAGGGCTCTAATTATTGTTTCAATGTTTCTAGGACCTCAACTGGAGAATAACAAGTCGTAACATTAATTTAGGCCAAAACCATTTGAGACTTAAAGTTAACGTAGTTTTAAATTAAATTTATATATAGTAACACGCACTATTTCAAGAAAATAATGCGCAACATTTTTCTAAAGACTTTCGAAGTTTGAGATTTTACGACCAGAATATTTTTTCTTGACAATTCTAGTTACAAAATAAGGTAATTTAGAGCCTGTTGCAAAAGTATGTTTGTCTAGGATTTGCCAATATAACACTGCGTCGCCGCTAAAACAAAACCACGTATCTTTTCGGTGGCCTTTTTGAGAAAAATGGATTTTTAATTTTGCAGGGACTTGTGAAATCGCGTGTTAGGTTTTTAAACGCGAGGTTATTTTATAGTTAAATAATTTCGTTTCAATATTGAATTTACGATAATTGTAATTTAAAAATATTTTGCTAAAGGGGAATTTTTAGAAATACGTGGTTTTGCGTCATGAAGTGAGATAGGAGCTGAAAATAAGCAAGATACGTGCTTTTGCGCGAAATGCGTTGTGAATATCAAAGATACGTTTAAAGGTTTTCTCGAATAAAAAAATAAATTCAATTGCAACCTATTAATGTTTTTAATGTTATATATGTAAATTGGGGTGTAGAATCTGAATATGCCAATTTTTACAAGACCACGTATCTCAAGTTACGTGGTTTTGTTTTAACGGTGACGAAATGTTATTACTACTATACTGTTTGAGATATACATAGTTATGCAACGAGGTTTCGTCGAAATGCTCTAGATAGTGATAATCGAGCTGTATAACCGCTTGTTTTTATCTCCAAATGCAAAGCGCGTCATTAATTAAATTTCAAGGCGGGGTTAAGCTTTAATGTAGCGTTATATATTAAGCGCGGTTAAGCGTCACTTGACGCCGATTTCTCTCGAAAGATTAACTATAAGTTTCTCTTTCTCACTCTCACTTGGCCCGTCTCGCGCGTTGATACACTTAATTATTCCCAGCATAGCCTACTGTAGGCGTAGCTAAGATTAAACGGCCGCTGACACATTTTGACGATTAATGCTCTCCGATTTTCTGGCGCCCCTATTTGCTATAGTCTTCATTTACCACCAATATCATTCATCGGAAAACTGCGAGGATAAATCGTAGTCCCAATACGCTATCGCGATGCCAACAATTTCAAGGTCAAGGTGCTATTTTCGTCAAAGTCCCGACCTTTCTACGCATTGCTGTTTCATCGATCCCGTTTCAAGTAGACGGTGAAATAATTAAGCCCTATTTATCTCGATAATTTTGATTGAAATGTTAATTCGACTGTAGATATTGCGGATTTCATTGAAACGTAAGGTATAATATATAATAAGCACGTTGAAATATTTCAAGACCAGTACTAGACCGTATTTTCGGATTAAATCTAGACTATATTTTCGACCCAGTCCTAGACTAGATTTTCTACCTAGTCCTAAACTACGGTATCGGTCCAGTTCAAGACTATAGTTTCGAGCAAGTCCAAAACTATAGTTTCGAACCAGTCCTAGACTATATTTTCGACCCAGACCTAGACTAAATTTTCGACCCAATCCTAGACTATATATTCGACCCAGTTATAGACTAGATTTTCGACCCAGTTCTAAACTACGGTATCGGTCCAGTTTAAGTAGAGCTCGGTGTTTGGATAAAAATTAACCACTTATTTTATTTTTATCCATAACCTACAATTATCCGAAAATATATTTTCTTTTGCATGTTAAATCGTTGTTTATGCATGGATAATATCCATAAATAAACAGTTAACCAAAATATTTACGATTAATCGAAATTTTGTCAGTTAATTTATCTGTTACGCAGAGCTCTAAGTTTAAGACTGGTTTCGAGCATTTCCAAGACTATAGTTTCGACGCAGTCCTAAATTACGGTATCAGTCCAGTTCAAGACTATAGTTTCGAATCAGTTCCAGATAGAGTTCTTAAATTACGGTAATTTAGGAAATCAGTAAATTACGCGGTAATTAACCGTGTTGCGGTAAATTACCGTAATTTTCTTTTTTTTAAAAAAGGTTTTTTTTACAATTAAAACAAGGAATAAAAAGAAGAAACCGTTTGTTGCTCAAAATATTTCTGAATAACTAGGTCTACTTTCTTTTTTTACCCATTTTTACCAAATAAAACTTTATTTACTTATTTAAATGATATGAAATTATAGAAAGAATACTATATTCTTTCGCTAGACTACTTCGAAGTAACGCTAAGCCAACGCAGATGCTCGGAATAACCAAGTGAAAATAAAACTAACATTTTAGCAGACAACAGATGAATCATGAATGTGATTTTTCTTAAACAGGGCTAGACATAAGTATTCTTCCTATTAAACGTATCAAACTATTCTAACACGGGCTTCGACTACTTGGAAATTCGCAACCGAAACGAATCTAGGTGGCGCAGCGGTGCCTAGGCTTTAGTCCCATTCGACCGAAATCCCATTCGACCGAAGGCGGTTTTTGAGGTGTCCCATTCGACCGAATTCCGCCGAAACGTGCGGTTTTTATGTGTCCCATTCGACCGAACGCTGCTATATAAATTGGCTTTTGCTATGTTTTCAATTTAGTTACTGAAGTCGTTTGCAATGGAGCGGATAGCTAATAAAGGAGGGTATTTATACATCAATAATAATTATTTATTCCGTCTTAATAAAAAGAAAGATACAAATTGCTATTTTTAACCTAACCTAACCTAACCTAACCTAACCTAACCTAAACATGGATCTTCGATAGTATACATACCTTATAAATAAAATACCAAATCACCCCGCCAATTGGGCTACATTTTAAAATTCTTTCGGTCGAATGGGATTTCGGTCGAATGGGAATAAACGGTGCCTAGCTCTTCGAGTTAGTGCGTTACGCCTATGACCTAGTGTTTGCAGGGTAATTACCATTTTCGTAATTTACCTGAGAAAATTGTAAATTACTGTTACCAGGGTAATTTACCGCGTAAATTACCAGGGTAAATTACCGTTTCGTATCTCTAGTTCCAAACCTTATTTTAAACCCAGTCCTAAACTATATTTTCGACCCAGTCCTAAACTGTTTCACGGATACTAACTTTGTCCGAATTCTATCGCTATCCTCATTGAGATCTCCAGCTAGCGGTCCTAATCGATTATAAACCGGGCAAAGCGTTGTTTATCGCAAAATACTAATAACGGGAGTTGATCAAATTGGGAGTTGATCAAACTACGAGTATTCAATATTTAACTGCGACCACCTTAGTATAGTTTATGTCGTGGTGTTTTGTTTAGTTTATTTTTAATTATTATTAATATTAATTTTCATTCCCTGTCATACTTTTAATTTCGACATTACGTGATAGCATAAGTCTATAATATTAATCTATAAGTTTTTAACTTTGGGGAATATTTTACTGAGAGCTAGTAACGGCGTGACGTCAAAACAAGAAGAAAATATCCACCTAGCAAGGCGCTGTCAAGGGCGTTAGCAAGCGGACGCAAAACGGTTACGAAGCGCGTAATGCAGTCTGTCTTGAATGTGAAGAATATTAAGTTCCACACTTATGTAACAATATTATACACTTATGGCGATAGGTAGCGCCGTGGTAAACAGTTGATTTCAATTAAATTTTGACTTCTCAATAATTTCAAAAGATAACGCTTCGGACGTATTGAGTTGGCACTGGTTCGCCATCGAATAATACTTCGAGGTTGATGTACTCCTGCTAATATTACGTCTGTCTGGTAAAAAAAGCTATAAACGTCGTGGTCTACGGGTGGTATGTGTGGCGACTCCGTATGACTTTCTCCTTCAATTCGAGTATCTCGCCTCCATTTCGACTTTTTGGAAACGCGGGTCTATATCATATTTCTTAACATCATAAGTAACATAATAACTATAAGTATGACAATTAACGAGATTTACAACCAAACTGATTTTCATAGTTATTGCGTAATCAAGATGTTTTCTCAGCACAGAGCCCTCTAGTGTCAAAAGTACGCGAGACTTCCGCTAAGCCGAAATATCTGGTTTCCGATAGATAGGCGGAATATTAGGCTAAATTGATAAAAATTAAAAAAGTTTTTCTCGGCGCCACGAGCTCATGTTTTTTTATAACGCGTGATTCGCACGCGGGCTTCGAAACAAAGCCAAAGCCCCTCGCGACTCCAGAACGTGCTCTCCGATATTAGGCTTAAATTTTTATCAAACAGTAGTCATCCAAAACGGTAAATCGCGAGTCCAAGTCACAGCTTGAAGAGAGTACCAGTGCCAAAAAAAGGTTCGGTTAGAAAATTTGCATTAAAGTCATAGGAAGTGTCATACTTTTTGTTATTATGTTACTTATGTTAACATGTAGATATTGCCGAACGTTTTGGGCTATGGCGGGGGTGGGCCCAGATATAGGAGCGGTCAGCCTGGGCCCAGTTTCTCCCCCTTTCCTCTCCCCCCTGTTCGCCCCGGCCGCATACATAATGCATTGTTTTCTTGATTTATTCCTATTTTTGGGAATAATATGCCGTTTTCTCGTTCGGCATCCTTTTCTCCCCACGCGTTGTCGCCTTAAAATAACAACTTTTTACGGCGCTAGCTGCCTTCTTTGTATAAGGCCGTCAATTCTTTTCCTCCGTGGCCGCGCGTAATGGATAAAAAACATTATATTTCCAGGCGGGAGTTTGATTTTATCCCTCCTAGGAACGCTCCTGTATAGACCCTATAGACGGAAGTCACCGTACATTTCGCGGAAGCCGGGAAATAGAGGTACAGTCGGCGCTAAGGCGGGGTCAAGAGTGCTTTCCGGTAAGGTTAAGTTCGGGGCTGACGTAATGAATTCCGCCGCTGGTTTCCCTGGAAATTGCCCCCCCCCCCCCCCCACTATTTCTAGAAAACAAATCTATTCCGTGGCTCTCGTGTTCCCTCTTTCGCTAACGATAACTTCCAATCGTTCGATGCTATAACAACCTTATACTCATTTTTATTTTTTTTTTGGCTTTACTTTCTTCCGAACAAATATATTATTTTAGTCAGAATAAATATTCTTCCGGCTGTATTTGCATGGATTTTAATTAGAATTTAAATTTCGTTTGTATAAAGTTTCTCTGAGGATTTTTTTTTAATCTTTTCGCTATTGAAAAGATCTGTTTCAAACAATTTTGCTAAGAATTCAAATTTTTTTTATCGACTGATATTTTATTTCGATTTTTAATTATATTACCAAAAGTAAATGAACCGAAGTTATCAGACTGCTATACTACCCATGTTGGGGGCGTTTTCCTTATTAAGTTACATTTGGACGACGAATTTGAAATTTTGCACGCTCCTAAGCCATTTTGTATACATAGAAATAGCTATACCCCCAATTCCCAAGTGCTATTTAACGCGTCAAAAGACGGGGATGGAAATTAGCTTTTATTTGACTCGCTTTTCTCATCATTTTCATAAGGAAAACGCCCTCTGATTCTGAGCGCTATTTTGTTAACTTTTTTGTTTTTTCGTATTCGCCGAAAAAATTAACGCCGGCGGTAAATCTAAAGGAAAATAAATTTCCGTTTGGTGTATACTGTCGTGTTTTCGTCCTGTTTTCCGTCGAGTGTGAATACAGCCTGATTTTTGTAGGGACGAATTTCGGAGATTTAAATTTCTAATATCTTTTCCAATATCACAGTCGACGGAAAATACGACGGAATTACCGCGGTAAGCTCTCTAAAGCTGGTTTCACACTCGACGGAAAATTAGCAGCGTAAAGTTGAACGTTAGCGGTATATAGAATGGGAATCAATTTTCAGCTCGGCGTTTATTATCGTCTTTCCGGCATATTTTCCGTCGAGTGTGAAACCAACTTTTAAAGGAAAATACGTTTGGCGTTAGTGCGAAACTAGCCTTATTACGCAAATTTGCCTCTTAAGCTCACCCTCAAATTCCTCCTTTATGAAACTTCGTAACGCGTTCATCCTTAAAGTAGAGGACCTAACGTACGGTTGGGTGTCGCGACTTAGGCTAGGCGTCCACTGGCTCTCCGTTTCGTATCCGTCCTGCTTTCCATAAGGCATTGTCTCCGTTACGAAGCAAAGGTTTGTGAAAGGTAGGACGGAGACGTTACGAAGAGCAGTGGGCACCTTAGACGCTTAACCCCAAAACTTATAAAAGTAATCTCTGGCGCAAATTGTTAGGTCGATAGAGAACGGTAGGCGTCACACTCTGTTCACAGGCGCCAACTAATATATTCATGTTTAGCGTAGCTCTAACGATGAAGCTACGCAGTTAACTCTAATCGGCTGAAAGATGAAGCCTCGGCCGGCGGACCTACTCCGATTGATTTGTTGAATACATTGGCTCGCTTACGGCGGAGCGTATCGGGTGGACATTCATAATAACGCGACACAGCCCATCTAATCCCGCGGATGCGGGTTCTGCCTCTCGCGCTATAGTTCCCCTTCAGAGGCCAACTAACTAGGGATTACCGGAAGGCGCGTATTGTTATAGCTGCTGAGGTATTGCACGCTCGGCCTTAAGCCAGGATTCCTGCCCATCCTCTCTGCTTAAAACGTACTACCGGATGTAATTGAAATTTGATCTAGTTGGAAAAACATGCTCTTGGACATTTTCTGTGAAAGTGGTATGATTTAAAATGAGGCTTTGGAATTGGAACTGTAGGAAGATTTGGCTAAAAATGAGGCCTGTTGGCAACTTTCGCCTCTTTTAATTGCCAATTTCTCGTTTCATTATTATTTTACGTCCAATTTATAGCTAGGCTTTTACTAAATGGTAGAAATTTTTTAATATTTTCTAATCAGATAATTTTACGAGTTTTTGCTTTGGATAATTTCCGAAATATCTGATAAATTTTTTTAGTTCAATAAATTAGCATTTTTTTAGTTTAATAAATTATCATATTTCTTTAGTTTAATAAATTCTCATATTTATTTAGTTTAATAAATTCTCATATTTCTTTAATTTAATAAATTCTCATATTTCTTTAGTTTAATACGTTCTCATATTTCTTTAGTTTAATAAATTCTCATATTTCTTTAGTTTAATAAATTCTCACATTTCTTTAGTTTAATACATTATCATATTTCTTTAGTTTAATAAATTGTCATATTTGATATTTCTTTAGTTCAATAAATTGTCATATTTGATATTTCTTTAGTTTAAAAAATTCTCATATTTCTTTAGTTTAATAAATTCTCCAATTTTTGAATTTGATAATTTCCAAAATGTTTAATTTTTATAAATTCACGAATCGAATGTAATAATTGTAGAAATCAGGATAATTTTGAATGAAGGATAAGTAAAGGTTTCTAGCATGATGGTGCAAATTTTTGAAGAACGCTTCCAAAACACAACGAAAATAGGCATAATTTGTACAGTAGATAGGTTCTTGAGTATATTAGGGTTTTAATGAACTCCCTTAATCCAATTAAAACATCCTTTTGTTTAGCCGACTGTGCGCGAGCTAGTTTCCCCCCCTTCTCTTTTCTTATACCCAAAGAGACGAGGGAGTATCTATAATGCACAATGCAAAAGGGGGAGGAAAAGCGAAATGCAAAATTACGCCTGGCTGGTCGTAAATAAAGCATTACCTTCTTAAGAATCTTCTTAACTTTGTCCCTGACTTTGTAGCCTGAGTTTATTATCAAGCTTGGCTTTCCAAGGTTGTTACAGCGGCGCCCTTTCTTAAGTAAATGCCAAGACGAGCAACCAGTTGTAGTTACCAGATTTCTTTCTGGTAGGGATAACCCTATCTTCTTTATTTGCGAAACGCGGGGTTATCTTTCATCCCTTACGCGGGAAAGTAGAGATTCTCGTTTCCTTTTTTTTATTACCTGTGGTGTTTTTTTAGCCCTTACTAATAGGTCTAGTAGTCAGTAGGCATTCCGAATTTATAGGTAACGTCAGCACCTTAGTGGTCCATTCTCCGGTGTTTGCTCCTAAATTGTGATTTTCTTCCCCGGTTTCCGTAACAACGATATTGTTTCAAAAATTTTGTACTTATCTGAATTTTCGTTAGTCTTCATACGTTTTATGTATCTCATTTAGTTTAGTCTTTGCACTTAAGTAGCGCTATTCTAAAAGGTGAATTTTTATTTAAATTTAAGTTTCACAACAATTTCCCTTCGAATCTTGATGAACTACTTGTGTCTGATAAATTAACCACTTACAAACACAGCGCAGTCTTGTAGACGTAGCTTATTACGTAACGACTTAAACTAGTAGGAGTTCCCTTTGCGTAAATATATCTAATTCCTCAGTACTTCTACTATTTTCAAACGTTAATGATCGAAGTTATCAGATATAGAAATAGCTATAATGTAAGCGGAAAAATTCGCAACACCCCACAATCTCTCTCAAATTTCGAGTGAAGATAATTAATCCCACCGGTTTCCGTTAGAGAAAATGTCACGTTTAAATTAGTTATCTAACTTCGGTTTATTATGACGAACTAAAATTTAAAAATTGCAGTTTGCTTATGTGGTCGAAGGTGGTGCCTTGGGTATTAGCTCTATTTAAAAAAAAAACCTCTGCCGTGCCAAGCACAAAAGCATTAACGACCAAATTTTCGATTTACAGATTTTGGTTTTATTTCTCCTTATTTTATACGTTAAATTCAATTTTGAACTAATTTTCGAATTTAAAATTTTTGTTCTTAGAGAAATGACTTGTTTCAAAACGCATTATTTTAGGTTTTTGCATTATTTTCAAACCAAAAACGCATTAATGTGTTTATTTTCTTTAAAAGTCAAATCAAAACGCATTTTTTTCGCGTTTTAAGACATGGTTTTAATGATATTTCTGAAATATCGTTTGGCCTGTAAATTGTTTAGTACCAGAATATAATTTGAGTTGAAATATCCAAGTCTTCTATATAAACTTGAAAGAAGTAAGTTCGGGTATCTTAAGGCAAAGAAATTTTGAATTTCGCGGGTTTTCTCCATATTTTGGTTTTGGTCGTTAATGCTTTTGTGCTTTGCACGGCAGAACTTTGCTTCCTTAATTGGATGACCAAAACCTTATATCAAACGAACTGATAGACTTTGTGGAAACATATCAAGATTGTAAAGAACCTTAATTAAAATATTCGTGTCCATTTCTAAAAATTAATCTCGTTGGAATCTGTACGTTCTCTCTAGCAAAATTTCCTTATATTTGGATCAAATGATATGTAGACTTAGTTGAAGCTGGAGAAAAAATGGAAAAGTTTCAGTCTCTCTCCAAACATTGAAGCCTTACAAATTAAACTTTTTTATCGAGATATTTGTTTACACTGTTAGACTGTCCCAGTTTTTACTATTTATAAAACATATACTTTTTAAACCTTTTCTCGAGGGATGTACCTTTGATCGAGAAGGCTTCACTCAGGGCTGGATTTACCATTACGAAAAACAAGCACGTGCTTAGGGCAGCGAGGGAATGGAACAGATTTGATACGGACCGGGTTTTATAAGTTTCCGTCAGGTTTTTTCCATTAGCAAATTTACCGCGTACAGGGTTGGCAAGTTTCCATCAGGGTTTTTGAATCGACAGATTTACTTTGGTTGGCTATAGATTCCACCAGGGTTTTAACATCGGCAAAATTTACCGTGAGGTTTTCCTGGCGTAAGCAAGGTATACTATATAAACAGCATCTAAGCAACCAGGATCTCCAAAGTTATAAGTTATTAAAATACTTAGAAAAAGGTTCTCAATTTCACCGTTATTTTACATATTGACTATTTAATTTATTTTCCGAGATTGTTAAATGTAATCTACTCCGCAGCCATATTTTCAGACAAATGCTTATTGTTCTTCTAAATGTTAAAGCAAAACAACTTAACTTTAACAAAATATTTATTAATTTTGCAATATTATTAAATCCAATACGTAATTTATTACTTGGTTCCTTTCGAATTTTAGACATACGTGTAATTTTACTAATCATTCTGCAGTTCCCAAATATTATTTAATAGGCATGGATGACAATTTAAAATAATTTTTTAAAACGTTTTGATTATTAGTTTGCTAATCCTTTCACTTATTTCGCTACCTCAGTTCCAAAACCATGTTAATCGACTTAAGTATATTTGCTTTTGCACTATTTTCGAAATAGCATTTCAACTATTGGCTGTTGGCTCGTGTGGTATGAAGGGCTTCTCCCCACCCTCCTGCGCATTTTAACCCGGCCACTTGAATTAATAACTTTAAAGGTCACCTGATGACTTAGGCCTCGGGTGGTGCCTTGGTTATTAGCCTAGTTGAATATTATTACTATCATATATACTACTTTGTTTAAAACAATTAATATAGCTACAAAGTTAAAAAGTATATATTTGAATATTTTTTATAAAATTAAATTTTTGGAGTTACGTGGTTTTTCATCTAAGGTAGTGGTTTACTAGTGTTGCAATAAGCAAGATCGGATGAACATCTTTTGTGATCCTATATTTCACTTTCTTAAGTTATTGGCAGGGCGAATAGAGGAGCTCTATGTAGCCACTAGAAAAGATTTCGAAACTTGCAATGCTGATGATAAATAATTATCCACGATTCTTCGTAATTCCTCAGCTTTGTTTATTTTATAGTGATCAAATCGAAATGGGTGTTTTGCAGGCGATATCGAATGTTAGGCTTGTTCACTCTACGTATAATGACTGAAATTATCCAAAAGTTAAAAAGTGCCTAAGCCACACGAAACTCAGAAACCGTGAAAACCACCCTGAAGTCAGAAACAGTCAAGCTCGACCAAAAGTTAAAATTGGTAAAGAACCGAAATCATAAAGCAACCAAACCTCACAAATACAAAATATCCTGAATTAAAAATTCCTATCCCTTTCAAAAGTTAAAAACCTCCAAATATTAGAAGCCGCTAAAACCATCTCATATGAATAGGAAAAAAACCTCACCAGGTTTGGAAAAAAATTATTATAATCTTATCCCTTTTTGATTATCTTCCACTTTATTTGAATTTCCCATTTCACTCAGATCCATCTCACCTGGTTCCTGTTCCACCTTTCCTGTTCTTTTTCATTCTAAAATAATTTTATTTATTTTCCACGTTATTCATCTTCTTCCCATTCCACTCACATCCATTTGTACCTTATTCTGGTTCGACCTTATTTACCAATTCCACTCAGTTCTTTTTCCTTCTAAAATAATTTTATTTATTTTCCACGTTACTCATCTTCTTCCCATTCCACTCACATCCATTTGTACCTTATTCTGGTTCGACCTTATTAACAATTCCACTCAGTTCTTTTTCCTTCTAAAATAATTTTATTTATTTTCCACGTTACTCATCTTCTTCCCATTCCACTAACATCCATTTGTACCTTATTCTGGTTCGACCTTATTAACAATTCCACTCCGTTCTTTTTCATTCTAAAATAATTTTATTTATTTTCCACGTTACTCATCTTCTTCCCATTCCACTAACATCCATTTGTACCTTATTCTGGTTCGACCTTATTAACAATTCCACTCCGTTCTTTTTCATTCTAAAATAATTTTATTTATTTTCCACGTTACTCATCTTCTTCCCATTCCACTCACATCCATTTGTACCTTATTCTAGTTCGACCTCATTTACCATTTCCACTCAGTTCTTTTTCCTTCTAAAATCATTTTATTTATTTTCCACGTTACTCATCTTCTTCCCATTCCACTCACATCCATTTGTACCTTATTCTAGTTCGACCTCATTTACCATTTCCACTCAGTTCTTTTTCCTTCTAAAATAATTTTATTTATTTTCCACGTTACTCATCTTCTTCCCATTCCACTCACATCCATTTGTACCTTATTCTGGTTCGACCTTATTAACAATTCCACTCCGTTCTTTTTCATTCTAAAATAATTTTATTTATTTTCCACGTTACTCATCTTCTTCCCATTCCACTAACATCCATTTGTACCTTATTCTGGTTCGACCTTATTAACAATTCCACTCCGTTCTTTTTCATTCTAAAATAATTTTATTTATTTTCCACGTTACTCATCTTCTTCCCATTCCACTCACATCCATTTGTACCTTATTCTAGTTCGACCTCATTTACCATTTCCACTCAGTTCTTTTTCCTTCTAAAATCATTTTATTTATTTTCCACGTTACTCATCTTCTTCCCATTCCACTCACATCCATTTGTACCTTATTCTAGTTCGACCTCATTTACCATTTCCACTCAGTTCTTTTTCCTTCTAAAATAATTTTATTTATTTTCCACGTTACTCATCTTCTTCCCATTCCACTCACATCCATTTGTACCTTATTCTGGTTCGACCTTATTAACAATTCCACTCAGTTCTTTTTCCTTCTAAAATAATTTTATTTATTTTCCACGTTACTCATCTTCTTCCCATTCCACTAACATCCATTTGTACCTTATTCTGGTTCGACCTTATTAACAATTCCACTCCGTTCTTTTTCATTCTAAAATAATTTTATTTATTTTCCACGTTACTCATCTTCTTCCCATTCCACTAACATCCATTTGTACCTTATTCTGGTTCGACCTTATTAACAATTCCACTCCGTTCTTTTTCATTCTAAAATAATTTTATTTATTTTCCACGTTACTCATCTTCTTCCCATTCCACTCACATCCATTTGTACCTTATTCTAGTTCGACCTCATTTACCATTTCCACTCAGTTCTTTTTCCTTCTAAAATCATTTTATTTATTTTCCACGTTACTCATCTTCTTCCCATTCCACTCACATCCATTTGTACCTTATTCTGGTTCGACCTTATTAACAATTCCACTCAGTTCTTTTTCCTTCTAAAATAATTTTATTTATTTTCCACGTTACTCATCTTCTTCCCATTCCACTAACATCCATTTGTACCTTATTCTGGTTCGACCTTATTAACAATTCCACTCCGTTCTTTTTCATTCTAAAATAATTTTATTTATTTTCCACGTTACTCATCTTCTTCCCATTCCACTCACATCCATTTGTACCTTATTCTAGTTCGACCTCATTTACCATTTCCACTCAGTTCTTTTTCCTTCTAAAATCATTTTATTTATTTTCCACGTTACTCATCTTCTTCCCATTCCACTCACATCCATTTGTACCTTATTCTGGTTCGACCTTATTAACAATTCCACTCAGTTCTTTTTCCTTCTAAAATAATTTTATTTATTTTCCACGTTACTCATCTTCTTCCCATTCCACTAACATCCATTTGTACCTTATTCTGGTTCGACCTTATTAACAATTCCACTCCGTTCTTTTTCATTCTAAAATAATTTTATTTATTTTCCACGTTACTCATCTTCTTCCCATTCCACTAACATCCATTTGTACCTTATTCTGGTTCGACCTTATTAACAATTCCACTCCGTTCTTTTTCATTCTAAAATAATTTTATTTATTTTCCACGTTACTCATCTTCTTCCCATTCCACTAACATCCATTTGTACCTTATTCTGGTTCGACCTTATTAACAATTCCACTCCGTTCTTTTTCATTCTAAAATAATTTTATTTATTTTCCACGTTACTCATCTTCTTCCCATTCCACTAACATCCATTTGTACCTTATTCTGGTTCGACCTTATTAACAATTCCACTCCGTTCTTTTTCATTCTAAAATAATTTTATTTATTTTCCACGTTACTCATCTTCTTCCCATTCCACTAACATCCATTTGTATTTTATTCTGGTTCGACCTTATTAACAATTCCACTCCGTTCTTTTTCATTCTAAAATAATTTTATTTATTTTCCACGTTACTCATCTTCTTCCCATTCCACTCACATCCATTTGTACCTTATTCTAGTTCGACCTCATTTACCATTTCCACTCAGTTCTTTTTCCTTCTAAAATAATTTTATTTATTTTCCACGTTACTCATCTTCTTCCCATTCCACTCACATCCATTTGTACCTTATTCTGGTTCGACCTTATTAACAATTCCACTCAGTTCTTTTTCCTTCTAAAATAATTTTATTTATTTTCCACGTTACTCATCTTCTTCCCATTCCACTAACATCCATTTGTACCTTATTCTGGTTCGACCTTATTAACAATTCCACTCCGTTCTTTTTCATTCTAAAATAATTTTATTTATTTTCCACGTTACTCATCTTCTTCCCATTCCACTAACATCCATTTGTACCTTATTCTGGTTCGACCTTATTAACAATTCCACTCCGTTCTTTTTCATTCTAAAATAATTTTATTTATTTTCCACGTTACTCATCTTCTTCCCATTCCACTAACATCCATTTGTACCTTATTCTGGTTCGACCTTATTAACAATTCCACTCCGTTCTTTTTCATTCTAAAATAATTTTATTTATTTTCCACGTTACTCATCTTCTTCCCATTCCACTAACATCCATTTGTACCTTATTCTGGTTCGACCTTATTAACAATTCCACTCCGTTCTTTTTCATTCTAAAATAATTTTATTTATTTTCCACGTTACTCATCTTCTTCCCATTCCACTCACATCCATTTGTACCTTATTCTAGTTCGACCTCATTTACCATTTCCACTCAGTTCTTTTTCCTTCTAAAATCATTTTATTTATTTTCCACGTTACTCATCTTCTTCCCATTCCACTCACATCCATTTGTACCTTATTCTAGTTCGACCTCATTTACCATTTCCACTCAGTTCTTTTTCCTTCTAAAATAATTTTATTTATTTTCCACGTTACTCATCTTCTTCCCATTCCACTCACATCCATTTGTACCTTATTCTGGTTCGACCTTATTAACAATTCCACTCAGTTCTTTTTCCTTCTAAAATAATTTTATTTATTTTCCACGTTACTCATCTTCTTCCCATTCCACTAACATCCATTTGTACCTTATTCTGGTTCGACCTTATTAACAATTCCACTCCGTTCTTTTTCATTCTAAAATAATTTTATTTATTTTCCACGTTACTCATCTTCTTCCCATTCCACTAACATCCATTTGTACCTTATTCTGGTTCGACCTTATTAACAATTCCACTCCGTTCTTTTTCATTCTAAAATAATTTTATTTATTTTCCACGTTACTCATCTTCTTCCCATTCCACTAACATCCATTTGTACCTTATTCTGGTTCGACCTTATTAACAATTCCACTCCGTTCTTTTTCATTCTAAAATAATTTTATTTATTTTCCACGTTACTCATCTTCTTCCCATTCCACTAACATCCATTTGTACCTTATTCTGGTTCGACCTTATTAACAATTCCACTCCGTTCTTTTTCATTCTAAAATAATTTTATTTATTTTCCACGTTACTCATCTTCTTCCCATTCCACTAACATCCATTTGTACCTTATTCTGGTTCGACCTTATTAACAATTCCACTCCGTTCTTTTTCATTCTAAAATAATTTTATTTATTTTCCACGTTACTCATCTTCTTCCCATTCCACTAACATCCATTTGTACCTTATTCTGGTTCGACCTTATTAACAATTCCACTCCGTTCTTTTTCATTCTAAAATAATTTTATTTATTTTCCACGTTACTCATCTTCTTCCCATTCCACTCACATCCATTTGTACCTTATTCTAGTTCGACCTCATTTACCATTTCCACTCAGTTCTTTTTCCTTCTAAAATCATTTTATTTATTTTCCACGTTACTCATCTTCTTCCCATTCCACTCACATCCATTTGTACCTTATTCTAGTTCGACCTCATTTACCATTTCCACTCAGTTCTTTTTCCTTCTAAAATAATTTTATTTATTTTCCACGTTACTCATCTTCTTCCCATTCCACTCACATCCATTTGTACCTTATTCTGGTTCGACCTTATTAACAATTCCACTCAGTTCTTTTTCCTTCTAAAATAATTTTATTTATTTTCCACGTTACTCATCTTCTTCCCATTCCACTAACATCCATTTGTACCTTATTCTGGTTCGACCTTATTAACAATTCCACTCCGTTCTTTTTCATTCTAAAATAATTTTATTTATTTTCCACGTTACTCATCTTCTTCCCATTCCACTAACATCCATTTGTACCTTATTCTGGTTCGACCTTATTAACAATTCCACTCCGTTCTTTTTCATTCTAAAATAATTTTATTTATTTTCCACGTTACTCATCTTCTTCCCATTCCACTAACATCCATTTGTACCTTATTCTGGTTCGACCTTATTAACAATTCCACTCCGTTCTTTTTCATTCTAAAATAATTTTATTTATTTTCCACGTTACTCATCTTCTTCCCATTCCACTCACATCCATTTGTACCTTATTCTAGTTCGACCTCATTTACCATTTCCACTCAGTTCTTTTTCCTTCTAAAATCATTTTATTTATTTTCCACGTTACTCATCTTCTTCCCATTCCACTCACATCCATTTGTACCTTATTCTGGTTCGACCTTATTAACAATTCCACTCAGTTCTTTTTCCTTCTAAAATAATTTTATTTATTTTCCACGTTACTCATCTTCTTCCCATTCCACTAACATCCATTTGTACCTTATTCTGGTTCGACCTTATTAACAATTCCACTCCGTTCTTTTTCATTCTAAAATAATTTTATTTATTTTCCACGTTACTCATCTTCTTCCCATTCCACTAACATCCATTTGTACCTTATTCTGGTTCGACCTTATTAACAATTCCACTCCGTTCTTTTTCATTCTAAAATAATTTTATTTATTTTCCACGTTACTCATCTTCTTCCCATTCCACTAACATCCATTTGTACCTTATTCTGGTTCGACCTTATTAACAATTCCACTCCGTTCTTTTTCATTCTAAAATAATTTTATTTATTTTCCACGTTACTCATCTTCTTCCCATTCCACTAACATCCATTTGTACCTTATTCTGGTTCGACCTTATTAACAATTCCACTCCGTTCTTTTTCATTCTAAAATAATTTTATTTATTTTCCACGTTACTCATCTTCTTCCCATTCCACTAACATCCATTTGTACCTTATTCTGGTTCGACCTTATTAACAATTCCACTCCGTTCTTTTTCATTCTAAAATAATTTTATTTATTTTCCACGTTACTCATCTTCTTCCCATTCCACTCACATCCATTTGTACCTTATTCTAGTTCGACCTCATTTACCATTTCCACTCAGTTCTTTTTCCTTCTAAAATCATTTTATTTATTTTCCACGTTACTCATCTTCTTCCCATTCCACTCACATCCATTTGTACCTTATTCTGGTTCGACCTTATTAACAATTCCACTCAGTTCTTTTTCCTTCTAAAATAATTTTATTTATTTTCCACGTTACTCATCTTCTTCCCATTCCACTAACATCCATTTGTACCTTATTCTGGTTCGACCTTATTAACAATTCCACTCCGTTCTTTTTCATTCTAAAATAATTTTATTTATTTTCCACGTTACTCATCTTCTTCCCATTCCACTCACATCCATTTGTACCTTATTCTAGTTCGACCTCATTTACCATTTCCACTCAGTTCTTTTTCCTTCTAAAATCATTTTATTTATTTTCCACGTTACTCATCTTCTTCCCATTCCACTCACATCCATTTGTACCTTATTCTGGTTCGACCTTATTAACAATTCCACTCAGTTCTTTTTCCTTCTAAAATAATTTTATTTATTTTCCACGTTACTCATCTTCTTCCCATTCCACTAACATCCATTTGTACCTTATTCTGGTTCGACCTTATTAACAATTCCACTCCGTTCTTTTTCATTCTAAAATAATTTTATTTATTTTCCACGTTACTCATCTTCTTCCCATTCCACTCACATCCATTTGTACCTTATTCTAGTTCGACCTCATTTACCATTTCCACTCAGTTCTTTTTCCTTCTAAAATCATTTTATTTATTTTCCACGTTACTCATCTTCTTCCCATTCCACTCACATCCATTTGTACCTTATTCTGGTTCGACCTTATTAACAATTCCACTCAGTTCTTTTTCCTTCTAAAATAATTTTATTTATTTTCCACGTTACTCATCTTCTTCCCATTCCACTAACATCCATTTGTACCTTATTCTGGTTCGACCTTATTAACAATTCCACTCCGTTCTTTTTCATTCTAAAATAATTTTATTTATTTTCCACGTTACTCATCTTCTTCCCATTCCACTAACATCCATTTGTACCTTATTCTGGTTCGACCTTATTAACAATTCCACTCCGTTCTTTTTCATTCTAAAATAATTTTATTTATTTTCCACGTTACTCATCTTCTTCCCATTCCACTCACATCCATTTGTACCTTATTCTAGTTCGACCTCATTTACCATTTCCACTCAGTTCTTTTTCCTTCTAAAATCATTTTATTTATTTTCCACGTTACTCATCTTCTTCCCATTCCACTCACATCCATTTGTACCTTATTCTGGTTCGACCTTATTAACAATTCCACTCAGTTCTTTTTCCTTCTAAAATAATTTTATTTATTTTCCACGTTACTCATCTTCTTCCCATTCCACTAACATCCATTTGTACCTTATTCTGGTTCGACCTTATTAACAATTCCACTCCGTTCTTTTTCATTCTAAAATAATTTTATTTATTTTCCACGTTACTCATCTTCTTCCCATTCCACTCACATCCATTTGTACCTTATTCTAGTTCGACCTTATTAACAATTCCACTCAGTTCTTTTTCCTTCTAAAATAATTTTATTTATTTTCCACGTTACTCATCTTCTTCCCATTCCACTAACATCCATTTGTACCTTATTCTGGTTCGACCTTATTAACAATTCCACTCCGTTCTTTTTCATTCTAAAATAATTTTATTTATTTTCCACGTTACTCATCTTCTTCCCATTCCACTCACATCCATTTGTACCTTATTCTAGTTCGACCTCATTTACCATTTCCACTCAGTTCTTTTTCCTTCTAAAATCATTTTATTTATTTTCCACGTTACTCATCTTCTTCCCATTCCACTAACATCCATTTGTACCTTATTCTGGTTCGACCTTATTAACAATTCCACTCAGTTCTTTTTCCTTCTAAAATAATTTTATTTATTTTCCACGTTACTCATCTTCTTCCCATTCCACTAACATCCATTTGTACCTTATTCTGGTTCGACCTTATTAACAATTCCACTCCGTTCTTTTTCATTCTAAAATAATTTTATTTATTTTCCACGTTACTCATCTTCTTCCCATTCCACTCACATCCATTTGTACCTTATTCTAGTTCGACCTCATTTACCATTTCCACTCAGTTCTTTTTCCTTCTAAAATCATTTTATTTATTTTCCACGTTACTCATCTTCTTCCCATTCCACTCACATCCATTTGTACCTTATTCTGGTTCGACCTTATTAACAATTCCACTCAGTTCTTTTTCCTTCTAAAATAATTTTATTTATTTTCCACGTTACTCATCTTCTTCCCATTCCACTAACATCCATTTGTACCTTATTCTGGTTCGACCTTATTAACAATTCCACTCCGTTCTTTTTCATTCTAAAATAATTTTATTTATTTTCCACGTTACTCATCTTCTTCCCATTCCACTAACATCCATTTGTACCTTATTCTGGTTCGACCTTATTAACAATTCCACTCCGTTCTTTTTCATTCTAAAATAATTTTATTTATTTTCCACGTTACTCATCTTCTTCCCATTCCACTCACATCCATTTGTACCTTATTCTAGTTCGACCTCATTTACCATTTCCACTCAGTTCTTTTTCCTTCTAAAATCATTTTATTTATTTTCCACGTTACTCATCTTCTTCCCATTCCACTCACATCCATTTGTACCTTATTCTGGTTCGACCTTATTAACAATTCCACTCAGTTCTTTTTCCTTCTAAAATAATTTTATTTATTTTCCACGTTACTCATCTTCTTCCCATTCCACTAACATCCATTTGTACCTTATTCTGGTTCGACCTTATTAACAATTCCACTCCGTTCTTTTTCATTCTAAAATAATTTTATTTATTTTCCACGTTACTCATCTTCTTCCCATTCCACTAACATCCATTTGTACCTTATTCTGGTTCGACCTTATTAACAATTCCACTCCGTTCTTTTTCATTCTAAAATAATTTTATTTATTTTCCACGTTACTCATCTTCTTCCCATTCCACTCACATCCATTTGTACCTTATTCTAGTTCGACCTCATTTACCATTTCCACTCAGTTCTTTTTCCTTCTAAAATCATTTTATTTATTTTCCACGTTACTCATCTTCTTCCCATTCCACTCACATCCATTTGTACCTTATTCTAGTTCGACCTCATTTACCATTTCCACTCAGTTCTTTTTCCTTCTAAAATAATTTTATTTATTTTCCACGTTACTCATCTTCTTCCCATTCCACTCACATCCATTTGTACCTTATTCTGGTTCGACCTTATTAACAATTCCACTCAGTTCTTTTTCCTTCTAAAATAATTTTATTTATTTTCCACGTTACTCATCTTCTTCCCATTCCACTAACATCCATTTGTACCTTATTCTGGTTCGACCTTATTAACAATTCCACTCCGTTCTTTTTCATTCTAAAATAATTTTATTTATTTTCCACGTTACTCATCTTCTTCCCATTCCACTAACATCCATTTGTACCTTATTCTGGTTCGACCTTATTAACAATTCCACTCCGTTCTTTTTCATTCTAAAATAATTTTATTTATTTTCCACGTTACTCATCTTCTTCCCATTCCACTAACATCCATTTGTACCTTATTCTGGTTCGACCTTATTAACAATTCCACTCCGTTCTTTTTCATTCTAAAATAATTTTATTTATTTTCCACGTTACTCATCTTCTTCCCATTCCACTAACATCCATTTGTACCTTATTCTGGTTCGACCTTATTAACAATTCCACTCCGTTCTTTTTCATTCTAAAATAATTTTATTTATTTTCCACGTTACTCATCTTCTTCCCATTCCACTAACATCCATTTGTACCTTATTCTGGTTCGACCTTATTAACAATTCCACTCCGTTCTTTTTCATTCTAAAATAATTTTATTTATTTTCCACGTTACTCATCTTCTTCCCATTCCACTAACATCCATTTGTACCTTATTCTGGTTCGACCTTATTAACAATTCCACTCCGTTCTTTTTCATTCTAAAATAATTTTATTTATTTTCCACGTTACTCATCTTCTTCCCATTCCACTCACATCCATTTGTACCTTATTCTAGTTCGACCTCATTTACCATTTCCACTCAGTTCTTTTTCCTTCTAAAATCATTTTATTTATTTTCCACGTTACTCATCTTCTTCCCATTCCACTCACATCCATTTGTACCTTATTCTAGTTCGACCTCATTTACCATTTCCACTCAGTTCTTTTTCCTTCTAAAATAATTTTATTTATTTTCCACGTTACTCATCTTCTTCCCATTCCACTCACATCCATTTGTACCTTATTCTGGTTCGACCTTATTAACAATTCCACTCAGTTCTTTTTCCTTCTAAAATAATTTTATTTATTTTCCACGTTACTCATCTTCTTCCCATTCCACTAACATCCATTTGTACCTTATTCTGGTTCGACCTTATTAACAATTCCACTCCGTTCTTTTTCATTCTAAAATAATTTTATTTATTTTCCACGTTACTCATCTTCTTCCCATTCCACTAACATCCATTTGTACCTTATTCTGGTTCGACCTTATTAACAATTCCACTCCGTTCTTTTTCATTCTAAAATAATTTTATTTATTTTCCACGTTACTCATCTTCTTCCCATTCCACTAACATCCATTTGTACCTTATTCTGGTTCGACCTTATTAACAATTCCACTCCGTTCTTTTTCATTCTAAAATAATTTTATTTATTTTCCACGTTACTCATCTTCTTCCCATTCCACTCACATCCATTTGTACCTTATTCTAGTTCGACCTCATTTACCATTTCCACTCAGTTCTTTTTCCTTCTAAAATCATTTTATTTATTTTCCACGTTACTCATCTTCTTCCCATTCCACTCACATCCATTTGTACCTTATTCTGGTTCGACCTTATTAACAATTCCACTCAGTTCTTTTTCCTTCTAAAATAAT
Source organism: Leiobunum rupestre (assembly GCF_980474605.1). Lineage (NCBI taxonomy): Eukaryota > Metazoa > Arthropoda > Arachnida > Opiliones > Sclerosomatidae > Leiobunum > Leiobunum rupestre. The sequence continues at coordinate 27,142,282 of NC_143394.1, read as the reverse complement.
TTTATTTATTTTCCACGTTACTCATCTTCTTCCCATTCCACTAACATCCATTTGTACCTTATTCTGGTTCGACCTTATTAACAATTCCACTCCGTTCTTTTTCATTCTAAAATAATTTTATTTATTTTCCACGTTACTCATCTTCTTCCCATTCCACTAACATCCATTTGTACCTTATTCTGGTTCGACCTTATTAACAATTCCACTCCGTTCTTTTTCATTCTAAAATAATTTTATTTATTTTCCACGTTACTCATCTTCTTCCCATTCCACTAACATCCATTTGTACCTTATTCTGGTTCGACCTTATTAACAATTCCACTCCGTTCTTTTTCATTCTAAAATAATTTTATTTATTTTCCACGTTACTCATCTTCTTCCCATTCCACTAACATCCATTTGTACCTTATTCTGGTTCGACCTTATTAACAATTCCACTCCGTTCTTTTTCATTCTAAAATAATTTTATTTATTTTCCACGTTACTCATCTTCTTCCCATTCCACTAACATCCATTTGTACCTTATTCTGGTTCGACCTTATTAACAATTCCACTCCGTTCTTTTTCATTCTAAAATAATTTTATTTATTTTCCACGTTACTCATCTTCTTCCCATTCCACTCACATCCATTTGTACCTTATTCTAGTTCGACCTCATTTACCATTTCCACTCAGTTCTTTTTCCTTCTAAAATCATTTTATTTATTTTCCACGTTACTCATCTTCTTCCCATTCCACTCACATCCATTTGTACCTTATTCTGGTTCGACCTTATTAACAATTCCACTCAGTTCTTTTTCCTTCTAAAATAATTTTATTTATTTTCCACGTTACTCATCTTCTTCCCATTCCACTAACATCCATTTGTACCTTATTCTGGTTCGACCTTATTAACAATTCCACTCCGTTCTTTTTCATTCTAAAATAATTTTATTTATTTTCCACGTTACTCATCTTCTTCCCATTCCACTCACATCCATTTGTACCTTATTCTAGTTCGACCTCATTTACCATTTCCACTCAGTTCTTTTTCCTTCTAAAATCATTTTATTTATTTTCCACGTTACTCATCTTCTTCCCATTCCACTCACATCCATTTGTACCTTATTCTGGTTCGACCTTATTAACAATTCCACTCAGTTCTTTTTCCTTCTAAAATAATTTTATTTATTTTCCACGTTACTCATCTTCTTCCCATTCCACTAACATCCATTTGTACCTTATTCTGGTTCGACCTTATTAACAATTCCACTCCGTTCTTTTTCATTCTAAAATAATTTTATTTATTTTCCACGTTACTCATCTTCTTCCCATTCCACTCACATCCATTTGTACCTTATTCTAGTTCGACCTCATTTACCATTTCCACTCAGTTCTTTTTCCTTCTAAAATCATTTTATTTATTTTCCACGTTACTCATCTTCTTCCCATTCCACTCACATCCATTTGTACCTTATTCTGGTTCGACCTTATTAACAATTCCACTCAGTTCTTTTTCCTTCTAAAATAATTTTATTTATTTTCCACGTTACTCATCTTCTTCCCATTCCACTAACATCCATTTGTACCTTATTCTGGTTCGACCTTATTAACAATTCCACTCCGTTCTTTTTCATTCTAAAATAATTTTATTTATTTTCCACGTTACTCATCTTCTTCCCATTCCACTAACATCCATTTGTACCTTATTCTGGTTCGACCTTATTAACAATTCCACTCCGTTCTTTTTCATTCTAAAATAATTTTATTTATTTTCCACGTTACTCATCTTCTTCCCATTCCACTCACATCCATTTGTACCTTATTCTAGTTCGACCTCATTTACCATTTCCACTCAGTTCTTTTTCCTTCTAAAATCATTTTATTTATTTTCCACGTTACTCATCTTCTTCCCATTCCACTCACATCCATTTGTACCTTATTCTGGTTCGACCTTATTAACAATTCCACTCAGTTCTTTTTCCTTCTAAAATAATTTTATTTATTTTCCACGTTACTCATCTTCTTCCCATTCCACTAACATCCATTTGTACCTTATTCTGGTTCGACCTTATTAACAATTCCACTCCGTTCTTTTTCATTCTAAAATAATTTTATTTATTTTCCACGTTACTCATCTTCTTCCCATTCCACTCACATCCATTTGTACCTTATTCTAGTTCGACCTTATTAACAATTCCACTCAGTTCTTTTTCCTTCTAAAATAATTTTATTTATTTTCCACGTTACTCATCTTCTTCCCATTCCACTAACATCCATTTGTACCTTATTCTGGTTCGACCTTATTAACAATTCCACTCCGTTCTTTTTCATTCTAAAATAATTTTATTTATTTTCCACGTTACTCATCTTCTTCCCATTCCACTCACATCCATTTGTACCTTATTCTAGTTCGACCTCATTTACCATTTCCACTCAGTTCTTTTTCCTTCTAAAATCATTTTATTTATTTTCCACGTTACTCATCTTCTTCCCATTCCACTAACATCCATTTGTACCTTATTCTGGTTCGACCTTATTAACAATTCCACTCAGTTCTTTTTCCTTCTAAAATAATTTTATTTATTTTCCACGTTACTCATCTTCTTCCCATTCCACTAACATCCATTTGTACCTTATTCTGGTTCGACCTTATTAACAATTCCACTCCGTTCTTTTTCATTCTAAAATAATTTTATTTATTTTCCACGTTACTCATCTTCTTCCCATTCCACTCACATCCATTTGTACCTTATTCTAGTTCGACCTCATTTACCATTTCCACTCAGTTCTTTTTCCTTCTAAAATCATTTTATTTATTTTCCACGTTACTCATCTTCTTCCCATTCCACTCACATCCATTTGTACCTTATTCTGGTTCGACCTTATTAACAATTCCACTCAGTTCTTTTTCCTTCTAAAATAATTTTATTTATTTTCCACGTTACTCATCTTCTTCCCATTCCACTAACATCCATTTGTACCTTATTCTGGTTCGACCTTATTAACAATTCCACTCCGTTCTTTTTCATTCTAAAATAATTTTATTTATTTTCCACGTTACTCATCTTCTTCCCATTCCACTAACATCCATTTGTACCTTATTCTGGTTCGACCTTATTAACAATTCCACTCCGTTCTTTTTCATTCTAAAATAATTTTATTTATTTTCCACGTTACTCATCTTCTTCCCATTCCACTCACATCCATTTGTACCTTATTCTAGTTCGACCTCATTTACCATTTCCACTCAGTTCTTTTTCCTTCTAAAATCATTTTATTTATTTTCCACGTTACTCATCTTCTTCCCATTCCACTCACATCCATTTGTACCTTATTCTGGTTCGACCTTATTAACAATTCCACTCAGTTCTTTTTCCTTCTAAAATAATTTTATTTATTTTCCACGTTACTCATCTTCTTCCCATTCCACTAACATCCATTTGTACCTTATTCTGGTTCGACCTTATTAACAATTCCACTCCGTTCTTTTTCATTCTAAAATAATTTTATTTATTTTCCACGTTACTCATCTTCTTCCCATTCCACTCACATCCATTTGTACCTTATTCTAGTTCGACCTCATTTACCATTTCCACTCAGTTCTTTTTCCTTCTAAAATCATTTTATTTATTTTCCACGTTACTCATCTTCTTCCCATTCCACTCACATCCATTTGTACCTTATTCTGGTTCGACCTTATTTACCAATTCCACTCAGTTCTTTTTCCTTCTAAAATAATTTTATTTATTTTCCACGTTATTCATCTTCTTCCCATTCCACTCAGATCCATTTGTACCTTATTCTGGTTCCACCTTATTAAAAATTCCACTCAGTTCTTTTTCATTCTAAATATATTTACCGTTTCTTTCCGAAAATCATGGCTTCTTCATGGACTCAAAGATTTAAAAACATTATTCTCATCACTTTAAATATCGTATGAAATTCGTTATATTACAATAAGAGATTTTAAATCTCCTTTGAATTTTATATTTTTATACAATAATTTTTATATATGTTGGGGACTATTTTCTTGAAGCCCTGGAAGTATCTACGAACTCTCGTTATTTTACCAAATTTTATTTTATTTATTTAATAAAAATGTCGTTGTTCGGTCAAAGAAACTTCATATCAAATTGACGTAGCTGAGCTACAGCTACGGCCCTAGGCTCATAGAGTAAACCACTCACATAGAGTGGAAGGCTATCAGCGAAACCTGTTAACACTTTCCGAACGCAACGTCTTGTTTCCAAAGCGTGAGATAAACAAGTTGGCATAAAGGTGAGAAACAATATCTGGATAAATAAAATAAGTTTATACTTTAAAAAATGTAAAAACAACACCATTGTTCTTCGGACTATATTTATTCAAGCCTCGAAAACAAGTTGACCCATTTGGATTAATGTTTCACGCGCTTCTATATGGCCTTGTACTCTATGTGAGTGGGTTACTTTATACCTAGGCTAAAGCTTATAACTGGGTCCCAGTGAAGCACTTTTTATTTTTCCTAAAATACCTCTCTATAGAATCCGGCAGGGTGAAATACCCCAAAACATTTATAGGAATATAGGAAATTCAAAAGTCGATTTATAGGAAAATATAGGAGTATTATCTTTGATAATATAGGAACATATTGAGCAAATTTGCATAAATAAAATTTAAATTGGTTTTAATATAGTGAAGTCAGATCAATTCAGTTCAGGGCAAATCTTTGGAGAAGCAGTTTACATTTTATTTCAGGGATTTAAGATATTGAGCGCCATCTGTATTACTAAAAGCGAACTAGGTACGCGGGAAATTCGAAAAAAGCCGCGCGAAATACAAAATAATATCTAAAAATAGGAAAATATAGGAAAAATGGTTAAATTATAGGAAAATAAAGGAAAGCATTGAAATATAGGAAAAATTATAAAATAAAGGAAGAATGGTCACGCTGAATCCGGGCCCTAGCAATTGCCCATATTGTCTAGTCAGTAGCTAGGCCTGGGCCACGGCCTAGTCAGCCTGTTGGTTAATCCGCGTATATTTCACAGTAAGCAAAATTTTAATTTTACAGGGTTACTTCTAATTATTACGTTGCTTATAATTTAACGATAAATTTGTTTAAAAAGAAGAATATAGATTATACAAGCTGATACAAATTACAGGCGTGAGTAGCGGCAGTCCAAACCAGTCCAGCGTGTCGAGCGTGGAAAGTCAAGCGTCTACTTAGGAGGGCGAAGGCTTTAAAAATCCGCTCTGTCCTTGCATTCTAAGGCGTTAATAGTCTGATTATCCCGGAGCTTAGAGATGCTCCCGCTCGTTTTTATTACGCGTAAAACGTGTACCGAAGATGGCACACAGTCACCGGGGTATCTTTCGGCCCGTTTTGGCGAGAGGAGAAACCGATCGATTCCATTATACGCGACTAATAGCCACGGATGAGGCTATCTATCTCCGGCGGATACCTCACCTGAAAGCCGAGATCAAAGGCGTCCCCGCCTCTCTTCCGAGACGAACCCGGTTGCCCCGTCGTCCTACGCTCGGCCCTTCCTCGTCGATGTCCGGTGACGTTGGCGACTTCCGCGGGACGTGTCGTTGGACGGTTGTCGCGGATTCTCCATCCAGGCATGCCATAGAATTTCCACCAATTTCCATAGTTTTTTTCATTTGGGGAAACTACGGTCAGAAGCGCGGCTCAAAAGTACGGAATTCCCCGTTAAAATTGGGTATATTTGAGAAGCTTCGCTCGTCCCGGGATTTTCGAGCGAAATAAAGACAAATTACACACGTTACATTTTGAAATTCCGCTTCATATCGGCTCGCGCCATTTTCTCGCGGCTGAAAGTCGAAACGCGAGTAACGTAATAACCGTAATATGAAAATAGTGTACATTTTTTACAACCACCTTTCTTCGAAATGAACCCAAAAATATTGAAAAATCGCCACTCGGTAGATAGTATAATCGCTTCCGTTTTGCTCCAGGATAAACGTGTGGCGAAAAAGCCACTTTCAAAAAACTATCGCTCACTTTAGCAAATAAATAATTCATTATTTAATCCGGACATGGAATTTTATAAACACTCACTCAAAGGTAATATTTTTCTACCAGTATGGTAGAAAGCAATAAAGATGACGGACTATATATGTATTATCATTTCTAATCAGTATACTAATTTTTACGGAGGTTCCTATTGATTTTGCAAAAACCGTTTGGAAAGGAAAATTTGCGAAGAACCACATATATTGATATCCGAGTACTATTTCATGGGTAAAATATCCCTACTTACTGTAATTTTTACATTTTACATCTTTCAGCGAAGTAATAGACTCGCTAAATTTTGAGACGTGAGATCGGTGGTCACATGATTTGGTTACTTTACACTCTTAAAAAAAGGGTGTTTTAATGGTATATTAAGGGTGTAATATCTGTAAAAAAACACTCTTTAATGTTAATTTAAACGCCCTAAAGGGATTTTTATTGTCCCAAATTAAAAACTTGAAAAGGTGTATAAAGGGTGTTATATTACCCGTAAATTGAGTGATTTAACACCTCGTAAGGGTGTAGCTAACTTAAGGCAGTAGTTGAGTACCCTAAAAGGAGTATTTTAACACTTTAAAGGGAGTATTGTAGCACCCTTACGGCAGTAGCTTAGAACCTTAAAGGGAGTAGTTAAAAACTTTAAAGGGAGTATTATAGAACCCTTAAGGGAGTATTGCAGAACCCTGAAGGGGGTAGTGTAACACCCTGAAGGGAGTTGTTTGGTATACCTTAAAGGAGTGTATGGTCTTGTAGAGGGAGTAGATAATAACCCTGAAGGGAATAGTTTTATACCACAAACTGTTAACAAAGGAACCAAAACGGAGGACATAAGCACCCCAAACAGTGTAAATAAACACCCTAGCAGGAAAACTGCTTTTTAATGTGTAGAATAACATCCTTTATAAACCTGTTAAGGTGCTAAATATGGGACAAGAAAAAACTCTTAAAGGTTTGAAAATACACCCATTTTTTAAGAGTGTATGTTGTATGGTTAAAGTATTTGAGCGCGTGCCACAATCTACTAATAAATCAAGAGCGCGCGCCCATAAAATTAACTCTTTTGTACATGTATTTGTCGATATTATATTTCAGAATCGCCTATTAGTAAACTAAAATGAAACTATAAACACTATAGGGTTCTTATTCAGAATTTATGTCAAAAGTCACGTATCTCGTCCTGCCTGACTCTTGCCCTCAGGTGGAGAACAGTCGATTTTCCCAGGCAACTTAAAAGTAAAGATTTCGTGCCAAGTTATTCAATAACATTTAAAGTATTTTAAATATATTATCCGTAATCCCCAGTTCGCCCAAATTCTGCGAAAAGGGGCTTATCGTTAGGTTGCAAAATATTCCATCGCTATGGAAACCACGCGAGGTAGGGGTCGGGGAGTCTTTTGTTTCTAAAAGCTTAACTATACCGCGGCGGGTCGGGGTTAGTTTCCGCCCTCTTTTGGTGCCATGGCGACCGCCGCCTGCCTTTAGTCTAGAAGTTTGCCTCTCTTGGCGGGCTAGTCGGCAAGTTACGTCATAGGAGAAGGACATTAGGATCGTCGAAAAATATAGAGCAGCTAAACCATAATTAAGTAAAAACGGTGCAAAAACTAAATCAGTTTGGCCGGAAACGGAGTAAAGTTTCGAGTTTTATCATTTTAAAAGTTTTCTAATCTGTTAATTTTAGAAGCTTTCTAATCTGTTAATTTTAGAAGCTTTCTAATATGTGAATTTTAGAGGTTTTCTTATCTGATAATTTTTGATATTATCAACTCTTGATAATTTTATAAATTTTGCAAGACTGATAATTTTATAGATTTTGCAAGACTGATAATTTTATAGATTTTGCAAGACTGATAATTTTATAGATTTTGCAAGAATGATAATTTTAGAAATTTTGCAAGATTGATAATTTTAGAAATTTTGCTAGACTGATAATTTTAGAAATTTTTCAAGATTGATAATTTTAGAAATTTTTCAAGACTGATAATTTTACAGATCTGATAGTTTAACAAATATTCCGAGACTGATAATTTTGCACATTTTTGAGTCTGTTCATTTTAGATGATAATTTTATAAATTTTCAGAGTTTGATAATTTTATAAATTTTCAGAGTTTGATAATTTTATAAATTTTCAGAGTTTGATAATTTTAGAAATTTTCAGAGTTTGATAATTTTAGAAATTTTCAGAGTTTGATAATTTTAGAAATTTTCAGAGTTTGATAATTTTAGAAATTTTTATAGTTTGATCATTTTAGAAATTTTGCTAGACTGATAATTTTAGAAATTTTGCAAGATTGATAATTTTAGAAATTTTTCAAGACTGATAATTTTACAGATCTGATAGTTTAACAAATATTCCGAGACTGATAATTTTGCACATTTTTGAGTCTGTTCATTTTAGATGATAATTTTATAAATTTTCAGAGTTTGATAATTTTAGAAATTTTCAGAGTTTGATAATTTTAGAAATTTTCAGAGTTTGATAATTTTATAAATTTTTATAGTTTGATCATTTTAGAAATTTTGCTAGACTGATAATTTTATAAATTTTCAGAGTTTGATAATTTTAGAAATTTTTAAGTCTGATAATTGAAGCAACCTCCAAGCCTGACAATTTAAAACATTTTACAGTCTGAAAACTTTACAAACTTCCAGTCTAATAATTTGGGATTCAAACTTAATTCTCAGAAATGAATAGGCGAAAATTTGAAACGGTACAAGGGGATACCCACCACCCTGTATATATCGCTTTGTTACAAACTCGGTTTGACATTGGGGAGGGGGTTGGGGAGATGAGACGGTGGGGACAATCGTAAGCCGCCTCAAATGAAAACCATACCCAGAGATCTGTTACAAAATAGAGTTTGATGTTTTTCTTGTTTCAACGCTTTCTCAATTTCTTGTACTCCTTTTATTTCTTTCTAATATTCGCCCGACAAATGTCGATTTTCGTTCGCGAAGTTTTATAGGCGATATTTGGTAGGCTTTAGCAGTCTCGTCCCATACTTTTCTTGTATTCCAAGTTGGAACGTCGCTCTATAGACCCTGATTTATGAAAGCCATTTTCGATTGAATGGGCTACTATGGTATCGTTTTTTATTTTGGCTTTCAATCTCTCACCCATAAAGCCGTACGCTGGAACAATTTCTTCTTAAATCATCGAGCTGCTCGTTTTCGGTTCACATTACAAAATTTTACCCGTGTAATTCCTACACTATGTTACACTAAAAAGTTAAAATAAAATTAGTTTTAAATGTTTCGCAATATTAGGTGGTTATTTTCGCCTGTTCTGGGTTTTGGAGAAGGTTAAAAAGTGTAGCCCTATGACGTCATTTTACTCCAATTCCATCTTGAGTTGTAGTTAGCGTTCGGAATTGTTTATTCATTATCCCCAAATTTTCCGATTTATTTTAAAAACGTTGGGAAAAAGAATATCATTTTAACTTATTTAATTATGTTTTTTACGCAACCAAGCATTTATTTGACTAAAAGTGGTATTTATTTAAATAATTGTTTGTTTTATTTAAATAATAGGCTTATTCACTTTCGATTATTTAAACATTTTACAATTTTTATTCAACTATTGGTTATTTAAATAAATATTATTTAAATATAGCCGAGCTTATTTTATTCATGGATAAAATTAATCGACTGCCGAACACTAGTTGTAGTAATAAGGGAGTAGTTAAAGGTGAAAGGTTATTTATTTGCCGTAGCTTTGTTTCAAGATGGTGACCAGTGGTGAGGTCATCAATATATGATTCATGTTTCTCATTTATTTAATAATAATAATAATAATGAGCTAGGCTAATACCCAAGGCACCACCTTAGGCATAAGTCATCAAGCAACTTTTTAACAATTGGAATTTCGTTATTACAAGCTTGCCACATGTAAAGGTTTTCAAAACCCGTCATGTGTTCGTGAAACGAAATTTAAGCAGACGAATTTTCTATATATAACCTAGATTACTCCCTCTGCACCTCCTTTCGAGGAGGAGTAAAAAGTGTAACCTTTGAGCTCTGGAACAAGCGAACAAAATTCTTACCCCGAGAACAGGCGTTACAGGCGTATAAAACGTTTTAGGGTAAAAAGTTTACACTTTTTGTCCTCAGACAGGCAAAAAAAAACCCACCTGATAGGTGTATTTGGGTTAACCGATAATATGAAATCTCAACCATCCGTTTTCATGAGTCCTGACTGTCAACACGGAGTAAAGGGGTTTTACATTAGGAAAGAAGTAGGCGTGGTTTTTGTCCCGGAAAAAAAAGAGGAGATCATGGTGTTGTCCGCGATCGTACGAGTGTCTTCCCCTTTATCGAAAGAAAGGTTGAGGATGGATTACTCTAGAAACACAAAGGGGCGTGGTTTTTCGTCCGGCAAATCTCATAGCTAGCCTAATACAAAAGGCACCATCTTAGGCCCGAATACATTCCAGGTGAAAACCATTCGTTTTCCTTCAGTTAAGCTATTTTGAAATTTGTCAAAATATTCGCCTATTAATAAATCAATTCACGTTAAAACCGCGGATGGCTCTTGGAGAAACGAAAATTGAAATTTCGGGCACTAGAATCTTCTCAATCCGCAATGCGACGACGTAAGATAGCGACTATTTTTAGCGTACGGCGGAAAAATATGCATTTAGCCAAAAGCTTATCAAATTGAGTCGCATTTTCTTTACAACTTTAAGCTCGTTACTCGCATTTTGTAAGGGTCTGGGAACCCTTTCAAAAGGGGAACGCGACGACAAGGCACCCGCAATGGCGGGGGGAGGGGCAGAAAGATCTCAAACTGAGGATACCCTTCCAAAATCACACGATCCAATTATATTGATCTGCTCCGGCGATACACGTTGAAAGGGAATATTTTCTCTTTTGGCCCCCCGTGGCTCTCGTTCGTCTCGAGAAAGGAGCCAGGACCGGGATGAGATATTTGGGGAGGCTACTAGGGTTACTCGAAACTCCGTTCCCGTCGATGGGGATAATTTTAAAGTAGCTTCTCTCTCTCTTAAGCAAACAGAATTTAAGTCGACTCGGATTTTAAATAAAACGCTAGCCATTAGTCCCAATGGGCTTATAATTCTCCCCCCACCTCCTCCTTTCTTCCGACGATAAAAATCGTTACCCTTTCTTCGAGTAACTGGCTATGATATCGAGGAAGAGAAAACGGCGAGTTTACCCGGGGCAAACACGCTTCGTTTCGAATCTCTAATGATTTTCAATCCGCGTAAAACTTCTCAAATTCCAGCAACGACGTGAGCTTTTCTTTCAATTTGTCTTTCGCTTTCGCTTACTTCGCCACTTTCCCTTCTCGACTTTTCGCGATACGATGTACGCTATAACTTCGTAATTAAGCCTTATTCTTCGTGTAATAAAACCATTTACTTCTACCGCCTTGTATATCGCGCTTATATCTAAGATTATTAGCGCTATGTAGTTCGAACTTGGACGAATATTACGGTACTCGAAACCAAATAGCGCGCGCGGTTCTTTTATGGCACCGGCTCATCCAGCGCCATAGTGGCATTTATCGGAAACATTTCCAATCAAATAATAAAAACGTGCGCGAAATTAAGCAGACGACGTTAGGCATTCGTCCATGTCGTTCGTAGTGAGATAGAAAACACACTTAAAAGTAAGTTAATTTCATTTTTAATAATAATTTTCCGATTTGATTAAATTTGTCCAAAGTAGTGGTCGGCATTCGATTAATTTTTATCCATGAATAAAATAAGCTCGGCGATATTTAAATAAATTTAAATAACCAATAGTTGAATAAAAATTGTAAAATGTTTAAATAATCGAAAGTGAATAAACCTATTATTTAAATAAAACAAACAATTATTTAAATAAATACCACTTTTAGTCAAATACATGCTTGGTTGCGTAAAAACCATAGTTAAATAAGTTCAAATTATATTCTTTTTACCAACTTTTTTAAATAAATCGGAAAATTTGCGGATAATGAATAAACAGTTCCGAGCACTAGTCCAAGCTTCGAGTTTAAATTTATAAAAGTGGTCTTATATTTTTAATTATATAATTATATTTATACTTAATGTTTTTATCATTATATTGATCACATTATCAAACAATTCGTACCCGTTTTTTTTAAAAAAAAACCTAAAAAAGCGGTTTTTTGGGATTAAACCACGTTTTTTGGGATTAAAGCAGTTTTTTTTGGTTTAAATTGATGGGTTTTTTTAAACACTGCTTTATTTTACTTTTACCAATCAACTAAAAATTAATACGAGTATTATTACAAGCCTTACGTGACCAGAACAAAGATTTAATTTTGGTTTGGTTTTTTACAAGTCTTACCAGAGTCCAGAACGACGTTTTAGTTCAGTTTAATTTAATTTTTTAATGCCTCGAAAATTATATAGAAAAAATAGGAAATTTTCAAGCGATTTAAAGGAAAATACAGGGAAAACCACAAACAAAAATTAGTATTCTTATCGAAAATCAGTAGCTTAAATAAAGTTAAATATAGGGTTATACAGGGTGTTACGGATCAGAGTACCGAAACTTTCTATATACATTCTATGGGTCCGTATGAGTAAAAAATGTAACACCCTGTATACTACATGAGAAAACCTAAGGAATAATTCCTTATTTGTGAGAGTTGCCATTTTATTACAGGTCTGATTTCAAATAGTGCATGGAAGGCCGCTTCACGTGGTCAAGTGCACGTGACGTCTCGAGCTGATGAGCACGTGCAGGCGCCCTTGCCTGTACTATTTTAAATTAGGCCTGTTATGAAATGGCCGACTTCGTAAAAGAGTGTATAGGAAGGTATTGAAAATATAGGAAATGTGGTCACCTTTTAAATGATTTAGAAATGTAATCATTTTGTTAAGAAAATTTACAAACATTTTTGAATAATTCTTAGTGAATTAAAAAAACAAATTATAAAAAAACCATTGGTTTTTTTAAAAATTAACTTGGTTTAAACCCTGATTTAAACCAACAAATTATAAAAAAAGACCATTGGTTTTTAAAAAAAATCACTTGGTTTAAACCCTGATTTAAACCAACCAACCCGGCATTAAAATTTACATTCATTGTGAATTATACCAATTTATAATTATTATAAGCAAGGTTTTAGTTATTTTAGTTATATTAAAATCAAGATTAACTGAGATACATACTAATATATATATATAAGAACAGGTATTATTGTTATATGTATATACATACTACATAATGTATAATTATATATAGCGCATATAATGAATATTGTAAAAACTAGATTTTTTCGAGGCATTGACGTAGAACACAAATTGTAAATTTTCCATGTATTGATAATAAATATGTTAATTTTTAAATTTTAATGCTATAATTTCCATTTGTGGGAACTCGGAAACCGACATTCTAACGATCACGAAAATTGAGTAACATAGCGACGATTTGTGAGCACGCGATAGGTCTCTACATTGTAGTTTCATAAATTATTCATTCGGTCAATGAATATTGCTTAAATTGTCGTAATTTACATTTATATATCATCGCGTAGGAGCTTTTGGCGTCTTAAATCGTTCACTCTGCTACAAACTTGGAGAAATTCTCATTGAAATATTATCATATTAAACTTTATCGTCATAAATCAAGCCGGGGTAGACCTCGCCTCGGCCGAAATAAAATACGCGGAAAGCTAAACGAGACTCTAATGAGACTGTGTTAATTAAATACTTGTTTTCCACGAATAAGGGAGAGCCTATATCGGGAAGGACCTACCCACGGATGGAGAAGTTTTCGTTTACGCTATATGCTAATTTGAGGGATGTTAATAAGTTTTCGTTTATGGCCTTTGCTAATTCGCGACTGATCCTCGGGCGAATTCTACACAAAGTTATTCCAAAAATTTTAAACTGGGGGGATCGCGCTCCAGGGAGCGAGCGACGTCCACGTTGCTGAGTTTCAGTCGCTTTCGTCTGTTGACAGATGGACGCAGCCGCGCCTCTCAACTCTGCCGTTTCTCCGCGGATGAGGAATTTCTTGACATTTAATTTAATAAGCTCGTTAAAGTTAGCGCCACCCCCGCGAGGGGTCACTCTATAGCTAGCTCGAACAACTTCGCTGATGTGAGCACCCCCGTAATAGGCAATCGCTAGTTTAAGACATGTTTCACTTTTCATGTTTGAACAATTTTTTACGCCTATAATATATATATACAGGGTGTTTCAAAAGGTTATGCAAATATTTTAAGGAGTGGTAGGGAGTGAGTTGAGAAGTATGCCTGTTTTCCCCATTATCCTACGAGGAGTTAAAAGAGCGCCAGAGAGCTTCAAAGTGTGGCCTACTAGCGCCTGGAAGTAGGCTGCAACAAGCGCAAAACCAAGCAGCGGGGAAATACGAACATTAAGGTTTGGGTTCGTGTGATAGGTAAAAAGAGGACTTTGTAAACAAATCGAGGTAACCAGCGTAAAAAGGTAAACTTAAACAGTATTTAAAGTCAATGCTGCTTGGTTTTGGTTTTGTTGCAGCCTACTTCCAAGGGCTAGTAGGCCACACTTTGAAGCTCTCTGGCGCTATTTAAACTCATCGTAGGAAAATGGGAAAAAACAGGCATACTACTCAACTCACCCCCTGTATACATATAAATATAAATAATAAATTGCATTATATCATAATTAACATAATACACATAAGTATGAAATTTCCTATTTTCACAAGTCTAAGTTCTTTAATGATAGTTGTATGGAGCTGTTGACTCGCGTGGCACTATATTTCCACCACCCTCCTACGCAGTGTAACCCGGCCACAAGCTTAAAGGGAATATAACCTGCAAAGCAATCTTTATGGAAGACCCCTTTAATTTTTCAAGTTTCCCTGTACAGTGGCGCCAAACATTTTTAAAGCCAAAGGCAAGAGCGGCCAGAGCTTCAAACGTTGGTGTTCCACACCAAATAGCTGAGGTTATATTCCCTTTAAAGGCATTAAAAGTCGCTCGATGACTTGGGACAAAGGTGATGCCTTGGGTATTAGCCTAGCTGATTGGTTATTAATAGTCTGCTTCGCCAATTACCGTATAAATCATTATGTGGCTAAGGACTAACAAAGCAATTGACTATGGAATTTACGATTATTAGTTATTTTCATCAAACTTATTTTTAGTAATAAGTATCTAAAGCTAACACCGAACTGATTTTAAGAGTTGTTTCGCAATCAAGATGTGGTTCGGTGCACCACCCCTAGTGTCTAATTATGCAAAATTACAAATACCAAGGACTATGATATGCTCGAGGGGTCGGACATTTGTACAAAATCCCGTAAACTTCTCAAGAAATCTCCGACAAAATCGCGAAATCTGATGAAATTGTGAAATCTGACGAAATCGCGAAATCTCCGACGAAATCGCGAAATCTTTGACGAAATCGCGAAATCACAAAGATTTCGAAATCCCGTACGTTTTTTTTTTGGGAATGTCCGACCCCTCGGATATGCTACTAAGTTCGGTTTGCAAGTCCAAGTTTGAGACGAGAGAGTTATTGTCGGAAAGAGTTTTGGTTAGGAAACTTGCGTTAAAAGAATTGAATACTTATTGTTTTATGTTACTTATACTTACATGATATAATACTTGTGTGAGTGCGTTTATATCCTCCGGAAGTGCCAACCATGTACCGGACGTATCTCTCATTTAATAACCAGCTAGGCTAATACCCCGTGCACCACCTTAGGCCCAAGTCATCTAGCGACTTGTAATGCCTTTAAACAGGTGGCCGGGTTACAATGCGTAGGAGGGTGTGGTAAGACCTTCATTCCACGCGAGCCAACAGCTCCCTACATTAACTATTAACGTTAATCTCTACAGGTCTTTATGGAAGTTGTATTTAACGCCACACATTGCGTAAGTTATTTATAAATACCAATTAATTTAATTTTAATTTATTTGAGCAGATACCCCTCCACACGTGTTACAGACTTTCCCAAGCATATATAATAAATTATATGTATAGGGGAATATATCAATCGATTTAACTAATATGCGGTCATCGCCACAAGTATGTCAAACTCAGCAGTCGTATGCTTTAGTAACCTGGAAATCAAATTTATGTTAAATTAAAAGCTTGTACATCTAACCTTCGATGGTAATAGCAATTAAAATGCATGTCTAACATAGTATTTAGGTTTTTATCTCACTGGATATCTGAACTGACTTGTGAGTGTTTACGTCGGTTTGAATGCCAGTTTTGACCGCCGACAAAAATTCTTGGTTCACACCATTGAGTTGGGAATAAATAGAGGTACAACTAAATCTGGCTGGCGCGGGACCAATTTCGTTCCATAAGGAGACTTTATCAACTTTATTGTTCTACCGTGGTGGCATCTGTCTCTAGTGGTGGCAACTATATTGCAATTAAATTTTTTCGCGAATCTGATGCGAAATTGAAATGTATGATTTCTCGTAACAAACAAACCTTTGAAGTTGTTTAAAAATAATTTTATTCTGTCAACACGATCCTTTTTAACTCAAGTTACGGTGAGTTAGCTAATTATTTCTTTTTAGCCATATAACTTTACAAAGTATAGATGGCGCTACCATCTAATTATAAAGATGAATTTCGTACAGTCTTATCAGAACAGGTCCCGCGTAACCATGGCAACCGAAATCGTAATTGTAATTCTAGCAGTATTATTCCCAATTCAATGGTTCACACGTTCGAAATCGCTTCAACCAGGTTCGCTTATAGCCGAGGCTTAACGTCATTTCAAATTATGACCAGAATTTTGAAAATACTAAAATGTATCCTAAAACCATTAGTTAATTATGTTTAATATATATACAGTAATTCTATTTGACATTATTTAGAATTTTATTCCCATTAGTTTGGAAAATACCAGCAATTTTACTTTCCCGCCTTGTCGTTTTGAAAGCGATTCTAAGCGAACCGACTGGGACGAGATACTTCCCGAACCAACACGAAGCGATAATAATAAAAATAATAATCAGCTAGGCTAATACCCAAGGCACCACCTTAGGCCTAAGTCATCAAGCGACTTTTAAAGCCATTAATTCAGGCGACCGGGTTACAATGCGTAGGAGTGTCGTGGCCAGCCCTTCATGCCACGCGAGCCAACAGCTCCCTACAGTTGCAGAGGTTAATGGTAAAAGTTTACCTTTAACCCCTGCAAGTTTTTATGGGAAGGGGAAACCGAAGAACTCGGGGGAAAACCCCTTAAACTAGTTATCTAAAACGAAGCTATTTTAGGGGTAAGTGAGAACCTGGCTCTACTCACGAGGACACTACCCGAGGTGATAATCACCGATTTTGTTGAAACTAAGTGGGTGTGTAGAACTTATGGTAATATGAAATTTCACCAAGGGAAAAGTTGCAATGGGCATTAGTTTTGCCATGGCAAGCGAAAATGTTTTTGACAACACAGCCTATGTATATTTTCCCATTGAAAATAACATGGGAATCTGAGCACTTCTAAGGGTATCCCCTGTGAAAAATAATGATAATAATTCGAATTAAAATTGTTAATTTTGATCAAATTCAAACAACTTAATTCCATTTTATTAATTTCGATAAAATTCATTTATTATCGTCGATTCGGCGATTTGTTGGCAAATACAACTTTTTATCTTCACATTTCGCTTTTCTCCATTTTTACCGATTCTGATCAATTTTTACATATTTTTATCAAATTGACCAAAATTCATCCAAATATCTTAAAATTAATTTAATTTTGATCTATTTTTTTTTGGTGTTAAAATTTTTCACAGGAACCTTAGAAGTGCTCAGATTCTCATGTTATTTTTAATGGGAAAATATACATACTGTGTTGTCAAAAACATTTTCGGTTGCTATGTCAAAACTAATGCCCATTGCAACTTTTCCCTGGGTGAAATTTCATGTTACCATAAGGTCTACATACCCACCTAGTTTCAACCAAATCGGTGATTATCACCTCGGGTAGTCTCCTCGTCAGAGGCGGAGCGATAGGGGGTCTAGGGGGCATGTTGAACCGGACGCTGCTCTAGTACTAGTCGTCAAAAGGTCCAAAATTATTCCGTTGATATACGTGGCTTATATTCAAATGTCCTTTAGACGCGTTTGACGTTTCGTATTAATGTGCGCGTTAGTTTTTAACGTTCTAAATGTCGAAGGATTCATCTGGATTTCCTTCGGAATTTAATCAGCGCATAATTATCAGTAGAACAGAACCAACGACGTAATATGTAAGGGATAAATCAATATTTATTCCCAATTTATTTGATTAGTGACATACATAGGGCACCATACCAAGTTTTGGAACAGGGTGCCACAACCACTCAGTACGCTACTGCCCTAATATTGTATATTGTAATTAAAATAAACTGGGGAATCGTCTAGACTCTAAAATTCTTGGCTATATTCCATTTTTGAAAGGCAGGCGTACAAATGATCTACGCGCCAATATCGCCCGATTTGCAAACGTCGCGGCGCGTGCCGTTTCTGAGACTATGAACACGCGCCTATTGAGACTCGGGATGGGCACTTTTAGCCACGGAGTAGCGAGGCCCTAGTTGATTCCCCGTTTAATGAGATGTCCATTCTAGAGAACCCTTCGCCAGTTTCCCGACACCCCTTCCGCCTTCCATCGGAACTAGTCTATTGATGAGGGCGAAATTGGTCTAAGTTCGTTTCCGAGCCTTCCTAACTATAATTCCAAATATTCGAAAACGTCATGTCTATAAGTTGAAGATGGCTTATAAGCCGGAATTGGATTCGATTTGCAATGGACGCCGTCTAGCGATATTTTGACTAGTCAACGGTCTTGTTCACCACCTTGATAAGGCTAGCGACATTTTGACCAGTCAACGGTCAACTTCAAATCGCGTCCGTAGCTTAGGACGCTAGAAGATTAGACTATCAGATCTATCAAGTTACTAACAAACGCCTGATGATTAATAAACGGTTTAAAATGTTTGCTTGGTGGCGCTTTTGCGTCAGCGAATACTTTCCCATAAAGATAATAATAATCAGCTAATCAGTGAATTATTAGCATGTGGTGCGTTGCTAAATTATCTCTGTTGCTAAAGAGTCCTATGAGCTAGGCTCGGTGTGATATAACTTTTTACCAAAGGGAAAGGGGGCGACAACTCAGATGACTAACTTTAACTCGACTGGTTATTTAGCTAAAGTAATTGAAGAGGCATACGTTAAGTAAAAACAACAACGGTTTATTTACAACTAGATATAGTTACATGTCGATAGCGGAAACAAAACTGAATTCGGTGACTATTTATACAAAAAAGGGCGAGCGATAAAAAAATGAATCGAAGGGTAGATAAAAATCAAAAGATCTAATTTAAGTTTTAACACGGTGTATAGCGAGATTTTGGTTTCTATGAACGTAGGACTAAGATAATGCTGATAATATGTTCGCGGGGGATCTCAGATTTGAATTTGGTTATAATTTGGGTTTTCAAAATATAGACTTTATTATGGGTGCATATGACAAACGAGGTATTGACACCATACACTCCTTAGAGCAACAAACACAGCACCCCACACAAGAAGAACGCAGCCCGTCCAAAGTCGTGCATTTTATTGTGTACAATTTTCATTGGTTAGACGCTTTATCCCCTGCTGCCGTCGCGTCGGAAGGGGAAAATTCGGAAATTGTCTTCCCCCTTTCCGTTAAACGTTCGTCCAATGAAATTTGTACACAACACTGCGTTAGCGTGTTTAAAGGCTAGCTGCGTTCTCCTTGTTTTTGTTGCTCCTAGGTTAAACGAACAAAAACCGAAAGCCAGTTCTTCGGTTTCCCCTTTCCATTAAAACTTGTAGAGGTGAATGGTAATAGTGAATGTAGTTAGCGACTGGTTTGAGTGGTGTAAATGGCTTACCACCACCCTCTTACACAATTAAACCCACCCACCTGGGATAAAGGAATTAAAAGTCGCTAGATGACCTATGCCTAGAGTGGTGCCTTGGGTATTTAAAAAAAGGGACACAACTACAAAGTAGAGGTACAACCACAAAGTTGAGGTACAACGACAAAGTTGAGGTACAACCACAAAGTAGAGGTACAACCACAAAGTAGAGGTACAACCACAAAGTTGAGGTACAACCACAAAGTAGAGGTACAACCACAAAGTAGAGGTACAACCACAAAGTAGAGGTACAACCACAAAGTAGAGGTACAAATACAAAGTAGAGGTACAACCACAAAGTAGAGGTACAACCACAAAGTAGAGGTACAACCACAAAGTAGAGGTACAACCACAAAGTAGAGGTACAACCACAAAGTAGAGGTACAAATACAAAGTAGAGGTACAACCACAAAGTAGAGGTACAACCACAAAGTAGAGGTACAACCACAAAGTAGAGGTACAACCACAAAGTAGAGGTACAACCACAAAGTTGAGGTACAACCACAAAGTAGAGGTACAACCACAAAGTAGAGGTACAACCACAAAGTAGAGGTACAACCACAAAGTAGAGGTACAAATACAAAGTAGAGGTACAACCACAAAGTAGAGGTACAAATACAAAGTAGAGGTACAACTATCTAATGATCTTTCATTGGTGGGGATTCTTTCACAGTGAAGTCTGGCAATAAAGGAGTCCTTCCAACGAGGAAGCCTCGGAAGAGAGATACGTTCTTGTATAAGTTAAGTAGTACCCGACGCTAAATTTTCAAACGACAATTTTTATGACCAAGGCTTAGGCCCAATATTACAATCTAACCATTTTCAAATAAATTTCTGCCATGGAACAAAACTAAGCGATAATATTAATACTAACCAATTTTACTAATGCAAATTGACATTATATTCCGTATAGTAGTAAAAGTAAAAGCGTTTTTTTCGCCTGTTAACGTGAGAAAACTGTTTTCATCAACAGCTGTGTAAAAATGTGAAGCTTACGTGTAATCTAGGCCACGTTTAAGCCTTTCAATTTTAGTTTGATCATTTTCAATTCGAGTTCAAAGAATACAAGGAGGTTACGAAGCGGTACGGTCTGCCACGCGTTACCAGTTAACTAAAAAGAAAGCGGAATTTCCTCTTTCCGGCCGAAAGCGGGAATCTTCTTCCTTCGATTCGCTTTTATTTTTGGAGGAAATTTGTAGAAAGCGAGTCGAATATGTCAAAGAGAAGAATGTACTGGAGGATGCCACCGGAGAAGACGACAACAACAACTAGTTGAAGAGCCTTGTCTTTCTTTGCGAGGGTCGCGGACAATCATTTTCGGCGAAGAAAACAGAATTTAAGTCCCGTTTTCCCTCCCGTAACATCTATTCAATTTTCTTTCCTGGGAAAATCCAAAAAGTCCCTTTCGATATCCCCGCGTATCTAGTTGGTAAACTCCAAAGGGGTACCTTTAGCCAACTACTATAGAAAAGCTTTCGAAAATATTCTTATACAAAACGCAAACTGTTTTTCAAAATATTTGTGTTAGTAATGAAATTTACTGTCTTCTTTTTGCGTATATTTTGGGCATTTTTTTGTCGGCATTGATTTTGGAATTTCTATCGTCGTGGAATTTTTAACTTTTTTATTCATTGGTTTTTGAACTTTTATATTAAAAGGGTTTTGAACTTATTTTCGTAGGTTTTCGGCCTACTATCTTCATAGATTTTTCGATTACTATCTTTATAGATTTTCGCACTTCGATATTCATAGATTTTCAGACTTCGATCTTTATAGATTTTCGTTCTTCGATTATTATAGAATTTCGGACTTCTATTATTATAGATTTTCGTACTTCTACATTCAAAGATTTTCGTACTTCTATCTTCATAGATTTTCGTACTTCTATCTTCATAGATTTTCATATTTTGATATTCATAGATTTTTGGACTTCTATATTCATAGATTTTAGTACTTATATTGTTATAGATTTTATTACTTCTATTATTATAGATATTTGGACTTTTATCTTCATAGATTTTATTACTTCTATTATTATAGATTTTTGGACTTTTATCTTCATAGATTTTAGTACTTCTATTATTATAGATTTTCGGACTTCTATCTTCATAGATTTACGGACTTCTATTGTTATAGATTTTAGTACTTCTATTGTTATATATTTTAGTACTTCTATTGTTATAGATTTAGTACTTCTATTGTTATAGATTTTTGGACTTCTATCTTCATAGATTTTCGGACTTCTATTGTTATAGATTTTAGTACTTCTATTATTATAGATTTTAGTACTTCTATTGTTATATATTTTAGTACTTCTATTGTTATATATTTTAGTTCTTATATTGTTATATATTTTAGTACTTCTATTGTTATAGATTTTAGTACTTCTATTGTTATAGATTTTTGGACTTCTATCTTCATAGATTTTCGGACTTCTATTGTTATAGATTTTAGTACTTCTATTATTATAGATTTTAGTACTTCTATTGTTATATATTTTAGTTCTTATATTGTTATATATTTTAGTACTTCTATTGTTATAGATTTTAGTACTTCTACTGTTATAGATTTTAGTACTTCTATTGTTATAGATTTTCGGACTTCTATTGTTATATATTTTAGTACTTCTTTTGTTATAGATTTTAGTACTTCTATTGTTATAGATTTTAGTACTTCTATTGTTATTGATTTTCGGACTTCTATCTTCATAGATTTTCGGACTTCTATCTTCATAGATTTTCGGACTTCTATCTTCATAGATTTTCGGACTTCTATCTTCATAGATTTTCGGACTTCTATCTTCATAGATTTTCGGACTTCTATCTTCATAGATTTTCGGACTTCTATCTTCATAGATTTTCGGACTTCTTTTGTTATAGATTTTCGGACTTCTATTGTTATAGGTTTTAGTACGTCTATTGTTATAGATTTTAGTACTTCTATTGTTATAGATTTTAGTACTTCTATTGTTATAGATTTTAGTACCTCTATTGTTATAGATTTTAGTACCTCTATTGTTATAGATTTTAGTACTTCTATTGTTATAGATTTTAGTACCTCTATTGTTATAGATTTTAGTACTTCTATTGTTATAGATTTTAGTACTTTCATTTTCATGGGTTTTTGAACATCCCTGCCCCGCGAAAGCCTTGAACTATTCACGACTGAGGAATTGAGTTTTTTTCATTACGTACTCTTCGTGGCTTAATTGAATTACTTTAAATTTTCGTTCCATTTAACAAAAAATAATTAAGAAATGTGGAAAGTGCATTTATCATCATTTAAGACACTTTCGTTCCCGCTTTAAGTGATTAGAAATTAAGATCTAGAAACGCAATTAGCTTTTGCAGATGGCGCCGTTTTGTAATTACTCGTTTTAAATAGCACTTAAGCCGTCCAATCAACGCTAATCATTTTTTGCCTCTATTGTTTTCGAGACGGTAATATAAGAAAAAGCGCAAACCCCCTTTTTAAACCGCGCGAGGATCGAATCTCGTGAATGTAGTTGGAGTGTAGATTTTTTTTACATTGTCTTTGGTAATTAGGGTTGGGAACTTAGAACGAAGCATACGCGACAATTAGGCCTTGATCTCTACCTCTTTGGGAGTTCTGTCTACTGATAGTGCTTTTTTATTTCAATTTTAATTCTTCTTTTACACACACGGGCCGCGTACTGGTGGCGCTGCGAGCGCTCTTAATGGAGAATCTCATTTCACCAGGGTCGATATACATCAAGACCAACGGCGGAAAAAAGCAGTTGCAGTTTCAGACACGATAAAATTGGTCTCTAAGGTTTTCGCCCGCGATTAATTATACCGCGAAGACTTGACACTTATTTCCGTTGCTTTCGAATGCCACCAGAGTATATTTTACGTTATTTAAGGTTCCTATTCTTTTTGGCAAGATTTTTTTGGCACATTTTCGCGATATAACTCTAGCTTAAAAAACTTCGTTTTCATTGCCTCGACTGTACACTTTTGTTGAAAATAGATTTAGTTTTGCTACAGTTGTAATATACTGAAAGGCTAGTTAGATTTATTGGCTAAGTATAGGCTACGGTTTGCCAGATATTATGGTTAAACCGATTAATCGATTATCCCTATAACAGGTAATGCTGCCCTTTGGGTTATTTTACCGATATTAAACAGATAACGATGCTTAGAACGATGTTATTTTTTATCACCGATATTTAACCGATAACGATGTTTTATCGTTAATAAACCGATAACGATGGCCAATCCGGTATGACGGTTTATACCGATATTTAACCGATAACGATGTTCAAGCCGATATGACGTTTCTTTCCGAAACGAAACCGATAACGATGTTCAAGCCGATATGACGTTTCTTTCCGAAACGAAACCGATAACGATGTTCAAGCCGATATGACGTTTCTTTCCGAAACGAAACCGATAACGATGTTCAAGCCGATATGACGTTTCTTTCCGAAACGAAACCGATAACAATGTTCAAGCCGGTATGACGTTTTTTATCGTTACTAAACCGATAACGATGCTCATGCCGGTATGACGGTTTTTACCGATATTTAACCGATAACGATGTTCAAGCTGATATGACGTTTTTTACCGATACTAAACTGATAAAGATGTTCAAGCTGATATGACGTTTCTTATCGACACTGAACCGATAACGATGTTCAAGCCGGTATGACGTTTTTTATCGTTAATAAACCGATAACGACGTGTTTACCGATGGTATATCGATAACCGTGCTCAAGCCGATATGACGTTTCTTTCCGAAACGAAACCGATAACGATGTTCAAGCCGATATGACGTTTCTTTCCGAAACGAAACCGATAACGATGTTCAAGCCGATATGACATTTCTTTCCGAAACGAAACCGATAACGATGTTCAAGCCGATATGACGTTTCTTTCCGAAACGAAACCGATAACGATGTTCAAGCCGATATGACATTTCTTTCCGAAACGAAACCGATAACGATGTTCAAGCCGATATGACGTTTCTTTCCGAAACGAAACCGATAACGATGTTCAAGCCGATATGACGTTTCTTTCCGAAACGAAACCGATAACGATGTTCAAGCCGATATGACGTTTCTTTCCGAAACGAAACCGATAACGATGTTCAAGCCGATATGACATTTCTTT
Source organism: Leiobunum rupestre (assembly GCF_980474605.1). Lineage (NCBI taxonomy): Eukaryota > Metazoa > Arthropoda > Arachnida > Opiliones > Sclerosomatidae > Leiobunum > Leiobunum rupestre. The sequence goes on along the minus strand of NC_143394.1, from coordinate 27,117,290 downwards.
CCGAAACGAAACCGATAACGATGTTCAAGCCGATATGACGTTTCTTTCCGAAACGAAACCGATAACGATGTTCAAGCCGGTATGACGTTTTTTATCGTTACTAAACCGATAACGATGCTCATGCCGGTATGACGGTTTTTACCGATATTTAACCGATAACGATGTTCAAGCTGATATGACGTTTTTTACCGATACTAAACTGATAAAGATGTTCAAGCTGATATGACGTTTCTTATCGACACTGAACCGATAACGATGTTCAAGCCGGTATGACGTTTTTTATCGTTAATAAACCGATAACGACGTGTTTACCGATGGTATATCGATAACCGTGCTCAAGCCGATATGACGTTTCTTTCCGAAACGAAACCGATAACGATGTTCAAGCCGATATGACGTTTCTTTCCGAAACGAAACCGATAACGATGTTCAAGCCGATATGACATTTCTTTCCGAAACGAAACCGATAACGATGTTCAAGCCGATATGACGTTTCTTTCCGAAACGAAACCGATAACGATGTTCAAGCCGATATGACGTTTCTTTCCGAAACGAAACCGATAACGATGTTCAAGCCGATATGACGTTTCTTTCCGAAACGAAACCGATAACGATGTTCAAGCCGATATGACATTTCTTTCCGAAACGAAACCGATAACGATGTTCAAGCCGATATGACGTTTCTTTCCGAAACGAAACCGATAACGATGTTCAAGCCGGTATGACGTTTTTTATCGTTACTAAACCGATAACGATGCTCATGCCGGTATGACGGTTTTTACCGATATTTAACCGATAACGATGTTCAAGCTGATATGACGTTTCTTATCGACACTGAACCGATAACGATGTTCAAGCCGGTATGACGTTTTTTATCGTTAATACACCGATAACGACGTGTTTACCGATGGTATATCGATAACCGTGCTCAAGCCGATATGACGTTTCTTTCCGATACGAAACCGATAACGATGTTCAAGCCGATATGACGTTTCTTTCCGAAACGAAACCGATAACGATGTTCAAGCCGATATGACGTTTCTTTCCGAAACGAAACCGATAACAATGTTCAAGCCGGTATGACGTTTTTTATCGTTACTAAACCGATAACGATGCTCATGCCGGTATGACGGTTTTTACCGATATTTAACCGATAACGATGTTCAAGCTGATATGACGTTTTTTACCGATACTAAACTGATAAAGATGTTCAAGCTGATATGACGTTTCTTATCGACACTGAACCGATAACGATGTTCAAGCCGGTATGACGTTTTTTATCGTTAATAAACCGATAACGACGTGTTTACCGATGGTATATCGATAACCGTGCTCAAGCCGATATGACGTTTCTTTCCGAAACGAAACCGATAACGATGTTCAAGCCGATATGACGTTTCTTTCCGAAACGAAACCGATAACGATGTTCAAGCCGATATGACATTTCTTTCCGAAACGAAACCGATAACGATGTTCAAGCCGATATGACGTTTCTTTCCGAAACGAAACCGATAACGATGTTCAAGCCGATATGACATTTCTTTCCGAAACGAAACCGATAACGATGTTCAAGCCGATATGACGTTTCTTTCCGAAACGAAACCGATAACGATGTTCAAGCCGATATGACGTTTCTTTCCGAAACGAAACCGATAACGATGTTCAAGCCGATATGACGTTTCTTTCCGAAACGAAACCGATAACGATGTTCAAGCCGATATGACATTTCTTTCCGAAACGAAACCGATAACGATGTTCAAGCCGATATGACGTTTCTTTCCGAAACGAAACCGATAACGATGTTCAAGCCGGTATGACGTTTTTTATCGTTACTAAACCGATAACGATGCTCATGCCGGTATGACGGTTTTTACCGATATTTAACCGATAACGATGTTCAAGCTGATATGACGTTTCTTATCGACACTGAACCGATAACGATGTTCAAGCCGGTATGACGTTTTTTATCGTTAATACACCGATAACGACGTGTTTACCGATGGTATATCGATAACCGTGCTCAAGCCGATATGACGTTTCTTTCCGATACGAAACCGATAACGATGTTTAAGCCGATATTATATTTTTAATGTTAAAAAGAAGAAATCGTTTCTTTAAATGGAAATTTCTGTAGCATGTAGGAAGGCCCTATATCTATTGCCGATTTTAAAAGTATAAAGATGTTGTATAAAAACTGATTTGGTATTTAAAATTTACCTCTGGGGTGGCGGAGTGCTTCTCACTTTCGCAACGCAGCAAGAGGAGCCGGGTTCGATACCCAGTTTATGGCTCTGAGTGAAAACCCGGAATAACTCCTTCCGCGTTGAGTTTGCAAGTTCTCTGCGCCCTGGTTTAATTAGTTTTCCCCGAGATCTTCAGTTTTCCTTTCGATAAAAACTTGCTGAGGTTAACGGTAATAGTGAGTGTACGGAGCTGTTGGCTCGCGTGGCTTGAAGGGCTTGCCACCACCCTTCTACGCATTGTAACCCGGCCACCTGAATTAATGGCTTTAAAAGTCGCTCGATGACTTAATTAGGCCTAAGGTGGTGCCTTGCGTATTAGCCTAGCTGATTATTATTATTATTATTATTATTAAAACATTACGTAGGTCCTAACCATTTTCCTCTTGAATTTTTTTATTATTTAACAATCTAATACTTTAAATATTTTAAAACGCCATAAAGGAAGATGGGTGAATCGTTATCAATAAATCATTTTATTCGTCTCATTAAATAATGAGAAAAAAATTAAAATTTTTCGAAGCAAAAAAATTCCGGTCTGACGAACCGAATAAAACTACTGGAAAATGAAAAGTGGTTTAACAGAGCAATGACAACTCCGTAAACGTGTAAAATAAACGGGAGTTAAGGCTCGTGGAAGGTGGCGGCTACGCGTACGTTATGAAGTAGCGGCGAACGGTGCGGAGTTTTTAAGGCCAAAAGCTTCAATCGAGAAATTTTCGGGAGGAAGCGAATAATTTGGTTGTACTCCACTACTCCTCCGCGTAAGCGTCTTTGCTTTGCGGAGCATATTTCCCCTCTAAAAGGCAAGTTTTGAACGCATCTTGTAGCGCTCCTAATGAGCGCCATTGTGAGCGGGACCCTTTTTGTTATATTCTTTTCTTTCCAGTTTCCCGCTTTTTTTAACTTCTCGCGTCATTTGAATATGATTTACGAATGGCCTTTCAACTTCAGTTGAAAAAGATAAGATAAGAGGTAACTTCTCCGATGCATTCGTTTATTTTTTACCATTGGAAAAAATTAAGAAGGAATAAAAAATATGCTAATTATTTTTTAATACTATCTATTACGATTAACTCGATTCCAAACGTAAAAGATTAACACCACCGCCCGACATAATTTACATTCAAATGCGAATTTCGAGCTAATGGTAATTAACTTTAAAACCCAAATCAACTTGATTCGAGTTTAAACGCTAATTAAACATTAGATTTTACAAAATATTGTCGTCTAGCATTTTCAATAAAATCGCCAATTCAACTATAAGTGGAAACTTACTTCTTCAAAAACTATTTCCTGAACGGTGGAAATTTTTGTGATTAGAATTATATTAGAAAATTATTTGCCTTCACTGTTTAAGTTCAAAGTCATAGATATATTGCGTCGAAAACCGTTATGTTTCCAGTCAGTGGCGTAGCGAGGTGGGGGGGGGGGCGGAGGGGCGGACTGCCCCGGGCGCCACCTTTAGGAGGGCGGCCAAATTGCCCCTTTTTACAAGGATGATTTTGGCGCGTTCATCCTTTCTACTTCACCTCTCTTCCTATCCTCCTTGAAATTATGATTCCGCCCCGGGCGACAATGGCCCACGCTACGCCACTGTTTCCAGTCTCGGATCCAATTAAAAATTTAGTTCCATGTACGTTCAACTTCAGATGACTTTCAGCATATTTATCAAGGTCATTGAGTAATTACTTTGAAAACCGTTACGTTTCCAGTCTTAGTTTAAATCAGAAACGTTTTCAGTATAAAATTTTAGTCTTATGGACGTTCAACTTCAGATGACTTTCAACATATTTATCAAGGTCATTGAGTAATTACGTTGAAAACCGTTACGTTTCCAGTCTTAGTTTAAATCAGAAACGTTTTCAGTATAAAATTTTAGTCTTATGGACGTTCAATATCAGATCACCTTGAACAAGATCATTGAAAAATTACGTCGGAAACCGCAACCATTACAGTCTCGATTTTTTGCCGTTAAATTTTAGTACTATTCTACCATGTACGTTCAATCCAAGTCATTGGAAAAACTGAGGAGCCTTTACCGCGCAAACTCGTTTAAAGAAAATTCCGCTAAAAGAAATTTATACATCCTTGACTTTTTAACGAATCGAGTTGTTGTAGTTTTCACGGTTTCTTTGAGCAGGGACCCTTTATTACGCGAGAAACAAAGTTATGACGAGAGAGAGGAAGGTTTCGCGTCCTCGAAGAAACCCCCGAAAATAAGAAAACGGAGAGCCCCCTCATACGGATGTATAACCCCGCGCTCGAATAAAAGACAAGAATGGGTTAAAATGGGCGCGGTAAGCACTTAGAAGTCGTGACCAGCCTCGGCAAAATTCCTTTGAGCGGGCCACCATCGAAACACTACCACCAACAATACTGCTTTTTCGTCCGTACTACAAAGGGAGAGCCGCGTTATGAAGTCGGAATTCGTGAGAAGCTTCTCGGCCATTCCATCGCTAGCGAAGGGAATATATTATATATTTGCATAACTGCGCTATCTTTTACCGAGTTGAGAAGTTGATTTTCTCCCCTCACGGCCACGCTGGAACACAGACTGAAAATGAGAGAGCGCGCTATTTCTTCCTATTTTTCGCGCTTTTTAAAGCTTTTGATCTTACGGGGGAAATGCGTGACCCCCCACCGCCCTCACTTTGAATGTACAGGGTGCTCCATTTGGTTCTGACAAGGCGTGTTTGTGAACAACGAATTATTGGGGAAGTTTTTAAGACGAAAACCCTTGATGCTAAGGATTACTTGATAATGTTAGGGATCGTTCGCAAATTACGTAACGTAGTAAAGGGGGTTCGTGCAACGGTTACTTAAAAACTTGTAGAGGTTAATGGTAATAGCAAGTGTAATGAGCTGTTGGCTCGAGTCACCACTCTCCTATGCAATAAAAGTCGCTAGATGACTTGGGCCTAGGGTGGTGCCTTGGATATTAGTCTAACTTATTATTACAGAGGGTGGCAGCTAGGAGCAACAAACACAGCACCCCACACAAGGAGAACGCAACCCGTCAAAAGTCGTGGATTTTCTCGCGTACAGTTTTCATTGGTTAGACGCTTTAGCGTCTGCTGCCGTCGGAAGGGGAAAATTCGGAAATTGTCTTCCCCCCCGCCCGTAAAACGCTCAGCGTAAAGGCACGTCCAATGATATTTGTACGCAACACGGCGTTAGCGTGTTTAAAGGCTAGTTGCGTTCTCCTTGTGTTTGTTGCTCCTAGGTGGCAGGGGTGGGTCAAATAATAATAATTAAGTCGTATATTGTTATTCTATACTGTTACTCTTCGTCTAAATTGACAACCACGGAAACGGTATCTGGGATTCAAAGTGGTCCACTTTCTTAAAATCATACTCCTAGCCATTTAAATATACACTAAAATAATATATCACTTTATACAAGATTTTTCTCTATCTATCTATCTATCTAAGATAACACAAAAAGGTAGATTTTGAACAGAGTGGCGAACACCCTTTATATTTTCTCTCTTATCCCGCCTATAGTTCTCTCTATCTTGACACCCTGGCCTTAGAAGTTTTTCATCTAAGAAAGTGCAATGAGCTTTATATCGGCCCATAGAAACGGAAGCGCTTTGTGCCGCGTGTCCCCGGTAAGAAAAAAAAGCGTACCAGCACCACCGTCATATTTTTTCTATTTCCCAAACGCTTAAAAAAAAAGGTTATAAAACGCGGTATGGATAGAGAAAGGAATTTAACTCATCGACGCTCTTCGTCTAGCAGGAAGGCCAAGTTGGATGTCTCAGGGTTAGCAGCTCCGAGAATGAAGTTTCATATATAACCCGCGCTTGTCTAAAAAATGCGAATTTCGAAATAAAAATGCTTTCTTCTTTCTCTATATTCCTCGACTTATAAAGACTCTTTCTCCATTTTGCGCTGCAATTTTTAACTTCTACGGGCGGCGACACTTTGACTCTACCGCTCCTATAGAGGACGGGATATAGGCACTGCTCAACTGCTCTATAGATGTTGAAAAGGGGATACGAATTCCTTGACTCGTATTGCTTTTGATGTCTATGTTTAGTGAATTGATTGACTGTCATTTTATGAAGTGAAGTGGATTCTATACCTCCACCCTTTTATATGGAGACATATTTTTAACGACAAATAGATATTTCAATTAACTACACGTTACAAGTTTTTTAAATAGAAATATAAATTTTGGAGAAAACAAATATTTTTAATTTAAATTACATAAATTCAAACATTTTTTCGCGGTTAAAATTAGTTTGTTTTAGTGAAAGACTAACGCGTTAAATAAAGTCAGAAATGGAACGTCTTCACTGTCTATCGCCATCTGGTGCTCAATTATAGTTTTAGATTTTTTTCTGTGGCTGACATCTTGTTTCGGTTCACCACACTCACCGAAAAGAAAACGCGACTCATTACGACCCCCCTTCTCGTATTTGGCAGCGGGCCTTATTGTTCGCAAACCGTACCCCGCAGCCAGCCTTCGACTCTAAGTATCGGCGAAGTCGCCAGTTTTTAATTAAATTGGCACCATGGTCCTCCGGCCCTGGAAGTTTTAATATGCAGGGATCTCCTCTTCTTTAGAAATACAGGGGCTCCGAAGAAAAAAAATATCATTCGCTCCCCAATTCCTCCGGATCATTTTTTCCATCCGACTCCCATCCTGCAGTTTTCACATATTTTTTTCCATACCCCTCCCTTCAATCTTTCGATGTTGGGCTTTGCCTTCTAGCTCGCCGCTTTATTGGTCGCTGAATAATCCGCGCTGGCCGTCTCCGCTTTCTATCTCCGGGGCTTAATAGAAATTTAATAATGTCGCAGCTCGCAGCTCTACTGTGTAGACGCCGTGTTTTTCTACCTTCTTTTTAAATCGTCTTCCTACACTATCCGCCTTCTTGAATATTTATAAATAGGTTGGTCCCTTGTCGCTCGCCGCTCATTAGCTTGTTCCGACGCTCCCGTTACGATATTATTACTCCCACGGTTTCTCAAAAGCGGATAGACGCGTTAAGCGCCGCTCGTTTCAACTCGAACGTCTACGCCAATGGTGGCCAACCTTTTCAGCACAAGGGCCAAATTCGAAAATTCGAAATATGTCTTAGGCCGCGAGTTTAAAATTTTAGTTTGTCTTTTACCAAAACAAAATAAAACCGTTCAGTCCATTTTTTTTTAAATGTACGATTTATATTTATTTTTCTGTAAGTCCCGCGTTCCTTTAAGGAATAATAATCCTTTGGCGTACGGTACTGTGTCGCGGACACTGCCTTCTCTAAAGCTACGTTCACACTTACCCCTAAATTCGCATCGTTTAGAAAACTGGTTTAAGTGGTTTTTAAAACCAACGTGAGAAATCGCTTCGTGTTGGTTCGGGAAGCAACTCGTCCAAGTCGGTTCGCTTAGAATCGCTTTCAAAACGACAAGGCGGGGAAGTAAAATTGCTCGTATTTTCAAAAATAATGGGGATAAAATTCTAAATAATATCAAATAATATTACTATATGTATAGTAAACATAATTAACTAATTGTTTTGGGATACATTTTAGTATTTTCAAAATTCTAGTCATAATTTGAAATGGCGTTAAGCCTTGGCTATAAGCGAACCGGGGTGAAGCGATTTCGCACGTGTGAACTAAGAATTATCGTAGGCGGTCAAAACTGGCATACAAACCGACCTAAACTGGGTTTTAGGCTCTAGTGTGAACGTGGCTTTCAGTGTTGGACATAAAGCAATAGTCACGGCATTTGATTAATAAAATAAATGCTTTGACTACTAAAATTAATGAAAATCTGGGGATCACTGAAAAATTTGCCTAATTATGGCGTATCATAAATTCATCATTCAACAATCCCATTTTATTTAAAAAAACACAACATGCTTGCAGGCAATCAAGAGTCCAGAGAGTCCACTGCACCTCATACAAGTTCCGATTTAGAATCTATATCTCAAATTAACGCGCCATTTGATGATATTATCAATGAACATATTTTTAACTAGTCAAAGATTCTTGAGTCGTGAAATAAATTGTGATCGGCCAAAGTCATGTAACTCAAGTGATACTAAACTCGTGAGAAACACATTTCCCAAACTGGTTGAGAAATAAGGATTTTTATTTAAAGGGAATATAACCTCAGGTTTTTTGGTGTGGAACACCAACACTTCGACCATTTCCCGCTCCCTCCTATGGCTTCAGGTATTTTTGGCGCTGGTTAGTGATTTCCCGCCTAAATTGTTAACATAAAAACATAAAAAACCCTAAAAAAGACTTGAGGTTATATTCCCTTTAATTATGAAGTGGGAAAATTCAAGGCTACGAATCTGCTGTTTACTCAAAGGGAATGAGAACAATACAAAACAAGTTCGCAAGCCAAAATATACCTCTCCTCGGAAGAATTGTCCCTAGTGGTATTAATTTCTCGAGACGACCGCAATTCAGAGTTATTTACTTAAAACGTAATCCCGGTTCAATCCCACCCGGTATAAAATATTAATTTTAACTAAAATAATTGAGACGAAACCACGGAGTTTAATTCATTTATAATAATATAAACGAAAAAAAGAACTCAACGCAATCGCAAATTTATCCGTTAACGCTTACCGTCACACGGTGGTTTTGCCAACCTTTAAACTGCTAAAACGGTTGTTCGACTGCGTACGCAGTGATTACCCTTTGCCCCGAAAATGCGAACGCGTTCGCATTTTCTAAACTTCAAAAAATTATTGAACTAAGCCTAACCTAATTTTCTCGTAGTGATAGTTGAACAGAATTCGTGAGGCGCTTCAAAGCGGATGGCGTACCTCAGTGAGCCTACCGTGTCAAAATACAGGAACAGTGAGTCCCCTTAGATTCTTGGTCCATGGTTATACTATACACTGACCACTAGCAAACGGTGTTTATTCTTTAAAATAGTACTGCCGCGAGCAGTTTGCCTCAGATTATACACCAAATTTGGACCTAACCTAATATATTGTCTATTCTGTTGCCAAAGGTTAAATGTTATCGGAAATGTCTACCCCTGATTTCCTCTCGATATTTCCATCATTATACAAAGGTAAATAAAATTTGTAATACTTTAATTTAATTACGCTTAACGCAAAACGTTAAGTTAATTAAGTTTCTTTAATATCGAACTTGTAAAAAAGTTATTTAAATCTTAAGTTCGTAAAAGATAAACGGTATATCTTCGCAAATGACGAAATTTAGGAAAATATCTTGGCACCAACTCTCGTTACCGTCGTGACATTATATCGCGTTCGGTGTCTTTAACTCTAGGCCATTAACGAAATATTCGTCTCGATCTTAACACCCGCGACGCCAATTTACATCTTTGCTTGGACAAAGTTTCAAAGCCCCCCCGCCCCCTCCCCTCTCTGTTCGGGAACCAATTCAATTTCAAATTATTATCGGGAAGAGTTTTCAACGCGGCCTGCGAGAGGGAAAACCTAATTTCAACGCCAGTTTGAAACGACTCCTCAGAATTGAAAGTACAGTATTAAATTATCATGTCGTCCCCCCTTTTTTGACGTTCCCCCCTTTTTACTCTCTCTCTCGCTCTCTCTCTCTCTCTCTCTCTCTCTCTCTCTCTCTCTCTCTCTCTCTCTCTCTCTCTCTCTCTCTCTCTCTCTCTCTCTCTGAATCCCTAGGCTAAGCCTTTTACGATTTTAGCGGTAGTCGTTTCGCGAAATTCCGTAACGGGTAGCTTCCACGAGCCTGACTCCAAGGTACCACGAACGCTGTTGGGAAGATTAAGTTAAGAAGTAGCTACGAGCGGCGGTCATTTTGGGAAAGGAGAAAGAAATAAAACTTCAATTTCTTTTACACAAAGTAAAGATATTGAAGTCTATTTTCCGAATATACAATGGTTGCCCGAGTTTCTTGGTCCGTTGGGGGGCGGAAGAGCCTTTCGTTTCTAGCCTCCCTCCCGCCTGAGCAGATCTCGCAATTTCATTTGACTCGGTAACAAGTTTTATTCCAAGTGGAAAGGGTGGGAGGTTTCCAGGTGAGGCGAGTATTCTGCAGAGAAACGAATGGGCCATTTGTTCTCGCCGCTTCCATATTGAGATGTTGCTAAAGAACTGATCAAATAACTTTTATTAAATAAGGCATTTTCAAGAAATTCAGCGTGCTTTCAAACAAATTTCCGAATTCGATAATTTATTGCAAATTTATCAAATCTGATAATTTACCTATTTTGGAAATCTAATAATTTTGACAATCATTGAATCTGATAATTTTGACAATCATTGAATCTGATAATTTTGACAATCATTGAATCTGATAATTTTGACAATTATTTATTGAATCTGATCATTTTGAAAATTATTGAATCTGATAATTTTGAAATTTTTATAATCGGATAATTTTAAAAATTTTTAAATCTTAGGTAATTTTCCAATTTTTATAATCAGATAAATTTAAAAATGTTGTTCATTTTTGAACTTATGTATTTGACAAATTTTTTAATCTGTATATTTTCCTAATTTTTGAATCTGTATACCCTATTTTCCTAATTTTTGGATTTAATAATTGTTCTGATTTTTTAACCTGATAATTTTGTTAATTTTAAAATCTGTAAATTTTTCAACTTTTTCGACCTTTTGCTGATTTTTGGAACTTTACATTTTCCTACTTTTTGAACCTGATAAAATTCCTCATTTTTTAATCTGATAATTTAGCAATTTTTTAATCTGATAATTTAGCAATTTTTTTAATCTGATAATTTAGCAATTTTTTTAATCTGATAATTTAACAAATTTTTTTAATCTGATAATTTAGCAAATTTTTTAATCTGATAATTTAGCATTTTTTTAAATCTGATAATTTATCAAATTTTTTAATCTGATAATTTATCAATTTTTTTAATCTGATAATTTAGCAAATTTTTTAATCTAATAATTTATCAAATTTTTTAATCTGATAATTTTGCAAATTTTTTAATCTGATAATTTAGCAAATTTTTTAATTTATGAAATTTACCAGTTTTTGAATGTTTCATCCGGTTACGGCTAATTTCTAATTTCATCACTTTCTCCGTGAATCAATGGTAAAAATTGGTAACGGTGTAAGTCCGTCATTATATACGGAAGTGAAATTCGTCGCGTGTAGAAGTTGCAAAGCGCCGCTATCTTTAACAAGCGTAGTTTCGGCGTAGATTCTTCGGAAGAGACCATTAAAAGAAACGGGTTTCTGAGCGGCGTCGTAATCCGGTCGCCACTCCTTATCTCCAAATGCTCATCTAATGGCTTTTCACCCCTACACATCCCGCTTCCTCTTTTCTCTTATTTTTGGCATCGCACTTTCTCCGGGCATACGCATTTGTTTACACTGTATAAACCGACCTTAATATTAAATACACGAAACCAGCCATAGGGTCAAGTTGCTTTTACAACTCGAATAGTCTCGCTTGATGGACATCAAAATGTGATCAAAAGAGTAAATGACTATAACCTAGGATTATACTCTTGAACCCCGGTGACCTTAGGCTAAGTTGAAAAGCTCAAGATAATATGTATTTAAATATCTTGAGCTGGGCCATTGTCTTCGGAGCATATGCTATGAGATAGAGAAATACTACAACCAATGTTTCAACGAAACACTCAATATGAATCCTATTCAGCATAGCCAGTATTTTTGTAAAACATTGTTGATTACAAAACAAACGATCGGAACGGCTAAGTGTGAACATAAGGAAACCTTTCTTAAAGTATTATCAGACTACCAACGGTTTTTATTTACCAAGGTTTAGAAGTAAATATCTAGATCTCATAATTCCCATCCATACACATCTTTTTCATTAAGCAAAACGAAAGCGAATTTGACATTGGTTGTAACTTTCATAAGGGCTCTACTTCGCCAGCAAAGTTTTGGTTTGAGACCAAGGCCTATTTAAAATTAAAACGCTTTATAATGATAACTGACTCTTACCAAAGATAATATATAACTTCGAATCCTAGATTCGAATTCTGACATCTTTCTGATTGACGGTTTTGTAACGAAACGCTTATCCGCTTCAGGCATGTGATCTCCGAAAAATCGGCCTCCATCGGTTGCTATTGTCCTATCACGGTAAACTTTGATGACGCGCTGTTGCGCAAACAGTGCATCATCAAAGTTGGCCGTGGTCTTATCTATAGCTGGTTACCATGGTAACTATGGAGGTAATTTCTTAGGAGTTTCGGCAGCAAGTAGGCAAAGGCTATTGAGTACGTGCGAGGCAGTTATTTGACCTACGATCTACGCCAATTGTTAACAACAACAACAACTGCAAATAGAAATTTAATTCTATTAGAGATTAGGTGGTAGTGATAAGGCTGAGTTTAACATTTATTTATCGATTATGACCCCCGAAAACCCTCGACACTTGAGAATAACAAATAAAACATAACATAAATACACTATTCCCCCAAAATAAACACGCAAACGCGCTACAAGAAAACATAAGAACATTGCTAGTATGGAAACATTAAATAACACGCGATGACTAACGAAAATACTACAATAACATTAACCATACTATGAGCCAAATGTAATTACAAGTAACTGATACCGTATTCCAACCCTTATCCCTTATGTTGGTTGGCGCCAAAGAGAAAGATTAATGACGAGACGTGTGGACAATGTCGAAGACAGACTGCGACCCTAGCAGTCATGGTCCCATGATCCTCGCACAGGTTGATATCCGGCAGCTAGTTATTATTATTTTCTTTTCTTTTTACTTATTTGTATTTTAAGTTTAAAGCTTGGATCCGCATTGCAACTTGACTGAAGTTAAGAACATCTAACTCTATGAACAAAGTTACAAGTAATTAGGTTAAGTAACCACAAGATACTTATTATCTGTATATTTTTTTAGTTCCAATCTTAATCGTAATATTAGCTTTAACTTTTCAGGAATACTTAATATTGTAGACATAATTTTCATTATGCTGAATTAAATATTGTTTAGTATCTTAAATCGAGATCCTTCTCTTCACTTCCCATACATTTATTATTAATATTAATTAGATTATTTAGAATTTGCCCAGCAGACTCCACTGAGCTTGTAGCCTTTAAGATCCTAGAAAGGTAACTATAGGGAAATCTGGGAATCTGCTACATCTTGATGACCAATCAAATAAAATTAGTGTTCATGTTTTTCCCAAACTGTTGACTGAATGACGTATTCGTCAATGTCAGCAAAGTCGAAATATCAAAGCGACAAGTCTTCATAAAAATACTTCAATTTTAACCCGGGTAAACGCAACATTTTTACGAAATCCAGTCAAAAAATGTGTGAACCATTATTCGCAACTATATAAATGCTTCATTCGTGGCCAAACGCTAATTCGGCTCACCTATCGTGTTGCAATTTGAATAGTCTCTGGTAGCTAGCTGACTTTCCTTCCAAGCTTCTAATATATTTTTGGTCTATATATAATGCGAACGTGAAAAGCGGGAGAGATTTTAAGACGGGTAATTTCTTATTTAGGAGCTTCCGAAGTTGGACGACTTACGATTGTTATTCCGTAAATGGTTTCCCGCACCGTCTCGGCCAAACTCGGAGATTCTCCTCGTAATGGATTAAGGCAAATTACGGGTATTTTTATTGCCACATCAAAGATACAGGCGCGGCTATTTCGTTGCTATTGCCGAAACTGTAAGCGTTCCTTTGTGTCCGTTTATAAGAGCAGCTTTATGAATTGCCAAGTACTTATCTGGCCAGTACTTTATTCTCGAAATTCCCAACACATTTTCTTTATTAGTTCCCCCAAAATGTAATCACGTTTCGGGATAATTTTTAATATACGCTCGTGTAAGAAAAGTAAATTCGACTAACGGCTTCGGTTTTTATTTCGCGAATGTCCCAAACGCCTGGCAACATTTTTAATACCACGCTGGCTGCGTACACGTCTCTTGACGCGTCCGAAATTTAATTCCATCAAGTCCGCCGTGCCTGTAAAATATGTCGTAAAATTCCAATTTTTCAATTTCACCGTCGGTAACGAGTCTCTCGGCCGTGTTTACTCGCCGTGCTCGAGTGATACTCGAGCACGGTACCTCGAGGCTAAACCACCCCGCGAGTACTACAGAACGCTTTATTTTTTTACATCCCTCACACCCTCGTCATCTACAAATCTGGTAAAATTGGTTCAATTTTACCGCGACAGTTATATATAATTTTGGCTAGAGTTTAACCGATATTTCGTACGAGATAGGTGGACGCACCGTGTACCCTGTCCTATGGATTTAACCCTTAGAGTCGTCCAACACTCGATTCGCGAGATGGTTGGTGAAACGGAGAGGAAACTATATCAGGTGAATCGGAACCTCCTCCCGGTCCATCTCTCTCTCCTCTCCGCCGTGATGGTACCCTTCCGGTTCAGCCTTCCGCCCTTCTGGAAGCTAGATCCCGCTAGTCGGCTCGCGTGGGATTTGCATTATGGTACTTAGAAGGGAAGAAAGTGTATCTCGGATGCAATATCAACCTCCCACTTGCCCGAAAATAGCTTTCGGCCACTTAAATTTTACGCGCTCCTATAAAAGAGCCCCGGCTCTTTCACGATACGAGCCTGGCCACCCAATATATAAATATAGCCAATTCCAATCCCTCTGGGATTTCATCAGATTCTCCTGGAATCGAGGTAGTGAAACTCTGAATATAGAAACTGGTCACTCTCACGGAAGCGATTGTGTCGCTGAATATAGCGAACATTCTCGTGGAAAAGATCGTATCACTCGATTTGCCGGTGCTATGACTATTCATAGTATGTCGTCAACGCCCAAGTTGCGCTTTTTAACGCTTTTTCACACGATTCTAGACCGGAAAGAACAATTTGCGTTTTCATTCGAATGCTCAACGAAAGGTTGACGAGAAAATTACTCATTATTTTTATAATTACCTCTGCTACTACCAGGTATCTTTAGACCGAGGGGTCAGACACTTGCCATTATTTTGTACGGAATTTCGGGATTTCGTAGAGATTTTGGCGATTTTATCATTACTTTTTGAAGTGATTTTGGGATTTCAATGTTAAATTACCATAGAGAGAGTTAAAAGAGTTTGCGATTTAGACAAAGTTTACGGGATTTTGGTAAATGTCCAACCCCTCGCTTTAGACCTAAAGTATACACTAGTATTTATTTGATTATACGATGTAACTATTGGCCTAATTGAGCATGTATCGAATAGATCTATCTTGCCGCTTATGCAAAAAGATTTTATACGAAGTTTTTAATTAAATTTCAAAAATAATATCAGTTATCTATATCGTTGAAGCGTAGTTTTGATCCTTACCAAACAAAAAATATTTTTTATATATATATCTATTTTGAACATAACAAAATATTAAATGTTTTATTTAAGTTTTGAAAACGCGCGCTACAGAATTAAACCAATAACTAATTACTAAAATATTTTATTAATAGTATTGCTAAAATTTCAACCGTTTTGGAGAAATCAAATTTAAGATATTGCAAAACGACAAAAAAGTTATATTAGTATTGGACACAAAAATTACCATTTCTCAAAATTTGGCCCACGCCAGAACATCTTTGCAAAACATTGTTGGTCAACATGAGTGTGTATTGAAAATTTATTTCTTCAACGTGTATGTTGGTCGAGTTTTGAAGAAAGGTAGGTTTTTGTGACTTAGCTCCAAATCTAATAATTTTCGTACACTTTATTCTTTTTACACAACGTTAAATGATAATATTATTCAATACCTTTATTTATATAAATTAAAATATTTCTTAGTGGAAGAGGTATTTTATTTAAGAGTTACGAGTGACTGCTTTTGTCAGAAACGAAACCACTTTAGTTGGAGCGTGCGAACTTGTTTTACGAACTAGAGTCGAAAACTATGACAAGTTGGTCAAAAATGTGGTTCCAGGATGTCATGAAAGAAGACCACACCAATGACCCTTTTCCATAATATTGAGTAAAATATTAAGTTATCAAAATAACTTTCATTTTTTAATATATTCATTAATCACACCTAAAATATTCTGTTATGAGATGGTCGCTTACGGTTATTTTGAATATAATCGAAGAACTCCTACTCACTTTTCCATTGAAGAATATTTTTCCTTCCAGTTGCGAATCACTACGAAAACGATAAAAACTTTCAGTGCGGTGGCAGTTTCCCGTTAACTAATGAAATATATTTTTTCGTCCAGCCCCCATTCTCGAGCGATATATGATTCGGCGGTTACAGCTCTGCAATATACCCGTTATATATCTATGTAGCGAGAATAAGCTTTATATTGCTTGAGGGATATTTTATATCCAAACATAATTTATATTTATCAGCCTACATACATGTATATTTGTCTGGAAGTTTTCTAAGCTTCCTCGATGCAAAGAGATGGTATCTCAAAATATTTAGTTTTCAGAAATTTGCTGCCAAAAGTGTGATACTTTCTACAGTTCACAGCAAAACCAAGTTATAATAGCACTCTGCCTTCAGAAGTTCACAGCAAAAACAAAAGTAGCATAACACCCTGCCTTCCGCAGTTCACAGCAAAAACAAAAGTAGCATAACACCCTACCTTCCGCAGTTCAAAGCAAAAACAAAAGTAGCATAACACCCGGCCTTTTGCAGTTCACAGCAAAAACAAAAGTAGCATAACACCCTGCCTTCCGCAGTTCACAGCAAAAACAAAAGTAGCATAACACCCTGCCTTCTGCAGTTCACAGCAAAAACTAAGTTAGCATAACACTCTGCCGTTCACCGCTTACAGAAAATGCAAGGTATCATAGCACCCTGCTTTCCACAGGTCACAACAAATCAAAGGTAGCATTGCACCATACGTTCTAAAGCTAAGATCAAAACACAGTTCGTAGCCAAATCCACTTTTAACCCCTGTATATTTTATAATATTAAGTAATTAGTAGCTACTACTAATGACTTTTAATAAAAGTAAGTCGTTTTAATATTTAATCTATAATGGAAATTGTGTATGCATTAATGGCGGTTTTTTTTAATTAGAATATTGCTACGTTAATTATTATTAAGTATCTATTTTTAAGCTCGTTTAGGAACGGTACTGAAGATTCAATATTTATGTATATTTTTGAAATGGTTTGAGTTACCATATTTTCGCATTCGACTAGCTATTTCTTTTTAACGGCAGCGTAGTAGCAGCCGAAGTGAACTTATTCCCGTATAAGAAACTAAGATTGATAGTGGGTCTTAGCACTTGGATATGAGCGGCTCTTTACCGGCCACGATGGATCTGTTTCATTCTCTCTCTCTTTCTTCCGTATACTATTGGGCCCGTCAGATGCCGCCACTATAGACACGAGACCATCGATCCTCGTTGCAA